>NW_026461990.1:0-69805 GCF_021730395.1 Mercenaria mercenaria | reverse complement strand
GATCTGTTACTAATTCGCGGCCGAACAAGTAACAAATAACGTACGGGTTTTAGTATAGCTTAATGAATCATGTTGAACATAAGATTTGGAACTTCATCTGGTTCTAGTTCATCTGTTACCTATTCGCGTTTGAATAAGGAATAAGTAACAAAATGAAACCAGTTACTTATTCCTTATTCGTCTTATATGATTTTTCGGTGAAATAGATATGAGATGTGTTCAGAACACGTTTTGTAGGTGTTACAGTGAGTAACAAAATCAAGTTGAAGAAGTGGTGAACGAGATGAGATGTTATCTGGTGTTTATTCATCTTTTACTTATTCGAGTTCTAATTATTCGACTTCTGCAATTTTCTGGTGAAAGAAAGAGCCATGTGTTCGGAACACGTTTTGTAGGTTAAAAAGTGTGTTACTAAAACATATTGAAAAAATGGTTATCGAGATGAGACTTTATCTGGTGTTAATTTGTCCGTTACTTATTCGCGTTTGAATAAGGAATAAGGAATAAGTAACAAAATGAAACTAGTTACTTATTCCTTATTCGACTTGTATCATTTCTCGGCGAAAAATGACAAGTGTTCAAAATAAGTTTTGTAGGTCTTATAGTGAGTAATTAAATCGTGTTGAAGAAATGGTGAACGAGATGAGAATTTATCTGGTGTCAATTTGTCTGTTACTTATTCGCGTTTGAATAAGAAATATGTAACAAAATGAAACTAGTTACTTATTCCTTATTCGACTTTTCTGATTTTTCGTTGAAATAAATATGACATGTGTTCAGAACACGTTTTGTAGGTGTTATAGTGAGTAACAAAATCAAGTTGAAGAAATGGTGAACGAGATCAGATGTTATCTGGTGTTCATTCATCTTTTACTTATTCGAGTTCTAATTATTTGACTTCCGCAATTTTCTGGTGAAAGAAAGATGCCATGTGTTTGGAACACGTTTTGTAGGTTAAAAAGGTGTGTTACTAAAACATATTGAAAAAAATTACTTATTCCTTATTCGACTTGTATGATTTTTCGGTGAAATAGATATGAGATGTGTTCGGAACACGTTTTGTAGGAGATGAGACTTTATCTGGTGTTAATGTGTCTGTTACTTATTCGCATTTGAATAAGGAATAAGTAACAAAAAGTACCTAGTTACTTATTCCTTATTCGAAAAAGGAATAAGGAATAAGTAACCAACTTTCTCGTCATCACTTGAAAGCTCATGTTGAGCTATTGATTTCACTTTAGGATCTTCAGCCTCGTATTATTAGAAGCATATTAGTAGCTTTATTTATCAATTTCTATAATTGTATGATTACCAGCACAGTGGACACAGTAATAAAGGAAGGAAGGCTTTGTTATTGTCTATGATATTCAAACATTTAAAAATCTGTTGTTTCAATTAATGTTAGCAAGAGAGGGAGACATATTAAGTACAGAGGGCTCTCTATCTAAGTAAGAAATTACTATAAAAATTAGATGTGTGTATGTCCAACCGGATGCAAATGTGAGGATTTACAACACTAAATGTTTGTATATTAATTTTTCTAGACAACCAAATTTACCTGTATTCGATTTTATGCTTAATAGTTTAATAATGCTGAAATAATGCATAAATTAATAGTAGCACAGGAACGCTACGAAACGTTATTGTGTAAAAATGACGCCACAGACGTCTTCATGTTAAGTGTCAGTAGCTACGCAAAATTTATAGCTTTTATCTAGAAAGTATATGATTTTATTCAAGCTAACAGGCATTATTTGCCGAAATACTTTTCACAAATCTTTCGGTTTCGAATAATGATCAATAATTCTCAGTTTTCAAGTATTTGTATTGAAACGTTGGGCGGAATGTAAGAACTTTGTTATTGATGGGAACATAGACTGGTCAGTTAGAAAAGCAATTTTTAATAAATTGAGCAGATTGATTTGCAATACTATTATTTCTCTTGTTCATTGAAAATTTACATATCAAAAAATATGTAACTTAATGACGGTTATATTTTGTAAGTACTTAACAATTATTAAAATTCATTTTGATGCCACAGTAACATTACAAATCAAATTGGGTAAACTGATTATAGATTAATTGAACTTGGCGTTTCGTAAACCTTCTTTAATGATGTAAGGAAAATATCAGGTTCATATTTTGCATTTACTGAAATTGCATTAAAGGATCCGCTAAGATACAAGTTGTATAGAAATGTAATAATTATTTTGTTATTTGCTACGATTCGTCAAAATTTGAATACGATACCATTGAAATGTCGTTATTCATGTGTGCATACATTATTATCCTAGAGGCCTTTATCATCACAACAAAACATTGTTACAAGATACTTGTATATGTTCTTTTAATCTTTTTTTCCTCCAAAAACTCGTGGTTATGACGCATCAATGACATTTTCATAGAAAGGAATATCTGTTTCGTCGAACCATATAAATTCCCCTAAACATGTTTCTAGTTTAACCATCCTGTTTTCGTAAAAGTTTAAATAATAAATACCCTTTTACGTTTTACGTTTAAAAAAGGAAAAAGAAGTGGCGACCTTGCACACTTATTGTACGCGTGCGATAAAATTAATCATAAAACTATAAGCATATAAAGCAGGCAATAAAAAAGTTGTTGCAGCTGCTGAACTTATTTTGTCATTTCAATATACATGTTGCCATGCTACATTTTAGAATAAAAACAAAACTAAAACCGTTTGCAATTGATACTTTATGCTAGGAAATTATCAAGTTGTATAGCTATTTATTTGCCTCAATTTATTTCTTGTAGTATACATTTGACATTATACCACTATTTAAGTGGACTGAAAATGCGTGGTAGTTACCAGGGACATTAATTCGTAATTTAATTTGTCTACATAATGCCTTGTAGTATTTACAGTGACATACTCTATCATTGAAATGCTCAAAAATGCCATGTAGTATATGCTTTCACCTGCCAAAAACATTCCAGCTGTCTCAGTTAATGCCGAGTAGCATACCCGTGGCATTCCTCTTCTATTCAACCTGAGTCATTAACGTCTGGTAGTACACCAAGTGTCTGCCTTCGTCATTGCTGGCCCATTAATGTCCAGCTGTGCCTTTTGAACATTGTGGGAGTAAAGGTGAGGTTAAGTGTGAGCCACTAGGTGGTATAAGTTTCCCAGTGATGTTTTTGCAACTGGTCATTCAAAGGCGGTGAACCACTGTGTTCCTTTATTTGTTCGTTTTGTTCATGTGTGTTTGCTTTAAATGTGCGCGTGGATACACGAGTTCGTGAGCGCGCACTTGTTTGTGCGTGTGAGTCTGTCTGGTCATATGAACACCCGCGTGCTGTGGGTAGCGATTTAGTGAGGCTGCGTTGTTTGAACGTGATATCCTCTGTTTGATATTTATCCATGACAGCCCATCTCAATTAATGCCTTATATAATGCTCGAAACCATTCTCCACCATTCAAGCCGCTGAATGCTAAGTAGTAATCTGTAGACCTTCCTCTATCATCAAAACTGCCGTAATTAATGCCTGGTAGTACAGTCGAAACCTTCCTAAATCATTTAAGCTGCCTGAGTTAGTGGCTTGTAGTTTACTCGAAGCCTTCCGTTACCATTCAAGTTGCTTCATGCGTGGTAGTACACCTAAGACGTAATTCTATCATCCAAGCTGCCTCAATTAATGCCTGGTAGTATATTCGAAACCTTCCTCCATCAGATTAAGATCCGCCATTTAAGATAGTTTGAAAACTGTTTTGGTGTTACCTAAATGCAAACAATAACAATACGTATCTAATCAATTCGTTTTTATGGTTTTTAATGTATGACGAGAAAGTATAGTAAACATGTACGTTATAAATTTCATTAACAGCTATATAACGTTAACATTTGTTACATAATATCAACAGCTATACGACTATAACATTTAAATTTGTTACACTTGATTAACGGCTGTGCTAAGTTGATATTTGTTACATATAATCAACAGCTACATAACGATAACATTTGTTACACATGGTTAACAGCTACGCTCGCTCCGCGCATCTCAGAAGGGAGAGCGCAGGTCTACGGATCGCGTGGTTGTGAGTCCGATCTTCGGGCAAGGGCATTTTTTAAATCTTTTTTGATATCTGGGGAAGTTAGTAGTTACTTGCTGAGAGCAGGTTTGTGCTAGTACAAAATCCAAAAACACTGGTTACGTTATCTGCCGCCCGATAAATAACTGAATTTCTGATAAACGGCGTTACACTCTAAACAAACTATAAAGAAAAACATGTCTTTGAATACTATACGAGCTATAGCTCTGAAACTTGGAGTCTTTTGTAAATGATTTTTCTTGAATACTACAGCTTGACACTTTACACATTTTGCCATCAATAGGTGAATAAGATAGCCAAGAACTATACACGTAGCTGTTTTCTTGCATATTGCCTTCAAGCACTTACAGCCGGGTATTGGCATCCGCATGCGGTCTTTGACACATAAGTGTATATCGATGGCCTTTCTAAAAGTAATGACAATCGCGCGCTACCGTCGAAGTTTGTCACTCGTGATTTACATGAATGATAAATCAATGTTTTCTGCAAAGGAAGTGAAGGTTTTTTAAGACAGATTTATGTCCAGTGGGTGTATCACACATGTTAAACGAGGAGCAAAAGGCCCAAAGGATCAAATGTGCTAAATAAACACTGACAAATGCTCTCAAATTTAGATGATCGCACAATGCCACAGCTCCTAACAGGAGATGAGACCTAAATATACATTTATGAGCCACAGCGTCGCTTTTACAACAGACAGTGACTGCAATAAGAAGTAACTTAAAAAAAAACATTTGTAATACATCTTCAACTCAAAGAGTATTGTTGTACAAATTCATTTACCGTCTAGAGTTTTATAGAGACAAAGTAATAAAAGCTATTAAAAGAAAATACAAAAAAATGCGTCTCAAGGTCTGGTTTTTGCGGTCTCCAGTTGATCCATAACAACGCTGCAGCTCACAAAAGTGACATCGTTCAAACATGTCTGAGAGATGTAAAAGTTGTACAACTCAATTATCCCGCTTATTAACCAGATCTATGTACTTTTAAAAACTAAAACAAAACTGGGTGCAAATATTTATCGAATAAAGCACTTGGAAGTGGTATTTATCTGTTACTTAAGACCATACCAAAAGGAGACTATTTTGCAGCGCTGAAACCTTAGATTTATCGGCTTCGAATTTAAGGGCGAACTATTTGAATGAATAAACTATATTTGAAGTCTGTGAACAGATTTGGTACCATATTCAAGCACGATTGTTATTATTTTTTGAATGGCCCTCGCGTATTTTATCTAAAGTCGATCTTAAAAATTAAGACAAAATATCTATTAAAATGCCATGATATCTAAACTATAAAGTACATTGCGCATGACACTCCATCTCATAATGGTGAACATTCATGCCAAGTTACATCAACATTCCACCATGCATGAAGAAGAAATGCTCCGGACAAACTTCAATTTGACCTTTGACCTCCAACTGTGACCTTGACCTTTGAGATGGGAACATGGTGTTGCGCATGACACTCTTTCTCTTTGAGATAAACATTTATGCCAAAATATACTTAAGGACGCACGGTCGGGATAATTGCATTTTAACAAGGAAACTATTTTTTCTTATAAATATTTTTTTCACAGTTTCATAAAACCGAATGCATTGCGGTCATTTAGAAACCCAAAATTATGAAAATTGATTGCATAGTAAAGAAGTTATTGCGTAATAAAGTCAGTACCCCAAAAATCAAAAGTAACACTTTTGGCTAATTGTGATAAGATCACAACAGAAAACAGAATGAACCAGTTCATTGTTACTTTATGAAATGAAATTATCTAATTTTTTTAAACTGTTAATTATTAACTTGTTTTTCACACTTTTCTAGAAATGTTAGACGCAAATGAGCAATTAAAATCTTTATGAAAATGAATATCAAACTATGCCAGTGGTCAGTTTTAGAAATCGTAATGTTTTGTCAAAAGCACCCATGGAAATTGCATGCACACACAATTTTCCTCTATAAAAGATAATAAATTTGAAATAACTACTCAGACTTGCTAGCAAATTGTACGCAATGGTTCTACAAAGAAATAACCACTGAGTAGCTTTAGGACAGATTCAGGCTGGTGTATCTTAACAACAAGTCACAAACCGTTTTGGTGTCCATCGGTCTACAATTTCTCGGCTTCACCAGCGTTTTCGTACTACTGGTACCGCCAACGACCGACCGAGACCAGACCAGCGGAGGGTGGCGACAGCACGCCAAGATATCAGCATTCGCCTGGTACACATTGCCAATCGGTTTAGAACTAGCAGAAACTGCTAGAACTATTCCAGGACGCCGAAATCCGACGGTCTCTGCTCGCACCATTCGCCGACGTTTGAGGGATGCTGGTCTTCGATGTCACATGCCATACCGTGGCCCACGCTTATTACCACGCCATAGACTTGCCAGAAGACGCCCATGCCCGTTGGCGCTTAAACAGATTGGACAGCGTTATTTTTTCTGACGAGACCAAAGTAATGGTCGACTCAAGTGACCGAAGACAGCGTGTGTATCGCCGCCGTGGTGAAGGTTCAGGGATAGCTGTGTCGTGGAGGTGGAGCGCAGCGGACGAGCGTCGACTCTGATATGGGCAGGTATAACTGCAAACGAAAGGACAGATCTTATTTTCTTGGATCAAGGTGTGGGACGTGGAGGAAGAAGACGCCGCTTAGGACTGAGTGCTCAACGGTATATTAATACCGTCCTACAGCCTGTCCTGGTTCTATTCGTTCAGCAGCATCCTGGGACGTTATTTATGAAGGACAACACAAGACCACACGTGGCGAGAGTATCCTTGAATTTTCTGCAACAAAACGGGGTACAGCTTCTTGCTAACCGGCCATCCATGTCTGCAGACCCAATTGAACACCTTTGGAACCACTTAAAGCAGCGAATTCGGAAGAGACAAAACATTTGTGACGTACAAGGACTTCGGATTGCACTACAGGCCGAATGGCGTCAGATTCCACAGGCAACTATTCGCACCCTAGTAAGGTCCATGAGGCGACGATGTACATCTGATAGAGACGCTGATGGAGGACATTTCTTTTCTAAAGATCCCGACGGTGACATTACGAATAGACATTTATGAGTGACTCTGTTTTGGATTTTTATTTCGTTTTTTTTTTTTGCCTTTGTTAAGTTTGCATTACTGTGATGAAAAAAGTGTGATTTTGGAATTTTCACCTTAGGTACTTCGATGGACTGGTGTACATTTGATTTTAAACATTTTGAATTATTTTCAGTTGTTAAGTTTGCGTTTCGTAACAAAGTTATGATTGTACCATTTTCACGTATTCGGAATGACGCGGCCAGTGATTTTCAAAACACACACAAATGGAATAAAATTGATAAAACGTTTAGGATGATCAAATTAGTTGTCTGCAGCGGATAAATAGCTGCGAAGATAGAATGATATACCACTATTGTTTGAAAATTTGGATTTACTTTTATGAAAAGTGTAATCAATAAACCAAATTCAACAGCCTTGCAGAATGTTTTGTTTAACCCTTAACCTGCTGGTGGTCAGTGATTCTGTGATCTGTACTTTTCGTCATTCAGGCAGTATATTTTGGTAAGCACCCCTTTAAACAGTAAATAGTACTGTACAATTTGAAAGATGGGCAAGTTCATCACAGCAATTAAGCAGGGTAAGAGTGATTCAGTGTTGTTATATTTTCTGGTCCTTTTTGATCATGGAGTCCATTCAACATATGTGTAATAGAGTTCCGCTTAAGCCGGTGCTAGTGGGCGTGAGAGGTGTTGCACATTTTATTATCTCTCATGAACAGACTCAATCAAACCGAGTCTGCTATTTTTCTTCTTGGTTGCATTCTTTGCTTCCAAAGGATCGTTTTACAAATTTTATTAACTATCACAACATCAATCTTTAAGTGCCGTGTGGCGGTTGTAAAAAGTCTCCCCGTACTTGGATTCAGTGTTGTTATATTTTCTGGTCCTTTGGGATCATGGAGTCCATTCAACATATGTGTAATAGAGTTCCACTTAAGCCGGTGCTAGGGGGCGTGAGAGGTGTTGCACATTTCATTACCTGTCATGAACAGACTCAATCAAACCGAGTCTGCTATTTTTCTTCTTGGTTGCATTCTTTGCTTCCAAATGATCTTTTTACAGATTTTATTAAAAACCTACACGTACGGTTTCTTTGGTGGTATAAATAATAATACAATGAATGTACATTACAAAAACATTATGTACATGACATTCTCATGGTCTTGTGTAAGAGGAAGTGTTTCATACTAGATTGTGCATAGACTTGTCTCTTTTCTTTTATTTTCAAACCACGTGTTTGTACCTGTCGCCCCATGTCTTCAGATATCCACACATGCTTCACATGCGTCCCCCGAGCGCATATAAACTTCCAAATGTAAAACATTACCATCGGTCAAATTTAATAATCAGTAAACGAATATCTTTTGTTGAGAAAACTTTTACATTTTTTTGTATTTTGATGCATGCTAAATGTACTGAACAGATAAATTGCCAGAAGATATATAATATGTGATGACGCAATATACATGTAAATACAATGGGAAAAATCGGGGATTACCCAATATTTTTATGGGTTTTAAGTTTTATACAAAGTGTCGTTTACGGAGCTGGTTATAAAATGTTTTGGTAAAGATACGATGTGAAAAATCGGGGATTACCCAAAATATTACGATATTTACTTTCAGATTCAGGTTTTACACACGTTTCGGTTATTAAGTAGGTTCGGTACAAAAAGCGTTTAGCGCATATAGCAAGATTAAAGCATCGGTCTCGTTTTTAAATACCACACGTACTTAAAAATCGACCCTTTGGCGAGACATATGTTCTTACTGACGATTTGATAAAAGACATTGTATCTGAAATCATGTGTCATCCGCCTTCTGATTCATGCGGGTAAGTTGGGAGTTACAGAATCCAATAATATTGGTAAGGTTAACTTCCTGTCTTACATAAATGAAATACTATTCAAAACGGCGTAACCCCCCCCCCCCCACCCCTGCCCCACAAAAAAAACAACACACACAGACAACATTTTATTTAATTTGGTATTATGTATTGAACTAATGTTTTTCTTTTTGCTTTTTTGCATTGTCTTTATAATAAAATCAGTTGAAAATTTGTCATTTCAAATAGCAAGAAGAATTCTCTAAAAATTGATTAATGTTCATCTTCTTTACATAAAAATCAGTGTTACTATTTAAAACCTTGTCCGTTATAGCATAAAAAAAACATTACACATAGATAAATTATAAGTGCACTTAATAAGTCGATGAAAATTGTTTATGTTATCTAAGAAAGTATGTTAGAATTCAAGCGAATCTTTCCTTTAAAAATATATACCAAATATGACTCTAAACTATACACTAGACAATATTTTTCTGGAGGCTAAGAAATCTTCCACTGATTCATCAATTGATAATGTCTAAGTGGGAAATACTTTTGTTTTCATTTTTTCTCTCTCTATTTTCTTATAACTACGTGTAATAGTCTTGCTGTTTCATATTTTTATTTGAGATGTTTTGCTGTGTTTTCTTTAGTCTACTTCTTATTTTTCACATGTACTTTATATCATGCAGACAAATAATAACAATATTACTTTATTTTCAATGTAATGCAGCACTTTTTTCATATAAGATTAAAATAATTATAGTTTCTGACGTTGCCTAGAATTTATACTCTATCTATGGTTCTACATACTGTTTATGTCACAAAGGATATTTTTCATGTCTTTCGCGTCTCTAGATCTGTTACATGCTTGTGATGGAGTTTTTAATTAAGTATGTTAGGGGACCGTTTGGTAGGTGGGCTAAAGAAATGTGTTCACCTCGTTAAAATTTCGTCTTCTTCTTCTCATTAATATCATTATTAGAGGGCTGCCAATAGCGGTTACAACGTCACAATAATTTATTATATGTCATATATCGACATTCCAGTTGCTTGATAGTAGAAATTTGCTTGATGGTAGAGGAAGACCACATGTCATCCTCCGTACACTGTTATTATGGGTGGGCACCTAAGTAGAACCACCAATCTTCCTTAGGCCAGCTAGATGAAAAACTTACATGAAGAATTCTACGCAACAAGATAAGCTCAAATCCACATCGGTGGGGGCAAGTGATTCATAGTCAGTGACCTTAAACCACTCGGTTACCGAGGTCCCTGCATTTTGTTAGTTATTGACAGCATTAAATTGGAAATGATTGTTTTCATTTTCTTTCTAATCTTTTGTTACTGCAGTTAAAGTCATTATCCTCCAGATTTTGGCTAAAAAAGACCTTTCTTTAAAATTAATGTTTGGTCATATTATGAACATTAGCATACGAGTTTTTGTTTCTGAAATAGTGGCAAATCAAGAACACAAAGATGCCAGTGTCGGGGATATGACCTGGGCCGCCAACGCAATGAAAACTTTTCTTCTGTCTTTACCAATACCGCCATGGAGGAATATGTGTACAACACGCCAATAAGATAGGTATTTATAATTATGACAGTTAACCACGAGTAGAACGTTAAATAAACGCTTTTCGATTTCCAGTGTAAAAATAGTACCAACAACTAATTCTCATGTGTTTCCATAACATAAATTATAGTCTTTCAGTAATCAAGTTTCAAAGCTTTTTTAAGAAATAAAGCAATAATGTCCTGATACCTATTTCTTTTTCTTTTATGTTGTAGTACGATACGGAGGCCAGTGTCTTTAAATTGCTACTAGACAGAATTTTGATTTGACTATTGAATTAGATAAAAAAAAATCTTTCTTTGCAAATATGATCTCAAACCGAAAGTCAGTTTTCAAGATCTGGCTTACTCTTATGATAGTTTCATGAGTTAGACATTTAGAAATATTCTTCCATAGAAATTACTTTTCCATTAGATCCGGTCGTGTATAACTGGGAGAAAAATCGTGCATAATTAACAAGGTAATTCACATGCTGTTAATATATGATTTTATTTTTGAAATGCTATGTCAGGGCAAAGTGTTTATTTCTGCATCTAGGACCATGAATGTATTGAACTTGTGCGATTGTTTATCATATCAACGATTTTGGAAAGTATCGCTCGACATGTTTTTTATTTAAAACCGCATGGAAATCATAAATCTTGAAGCATGTCAATACGTTGTAAACGGTACGTACTTTAAACACCTAGGATGTAAAATTTGTCTTTCTATTTTCCCAGTTGTAAAGTGATATGCAAAGATATGGTAAACGGCATGTTTGTTATCAAGCGGTTACTGTCCTCTTTCTATTAAAAGAAACACTCGTGACAATGACATAATTGTCTGTTTTCATGGAAAGGATAAACACTCAATTTGAATATCAAGCTTACACTTCATGTAAACAACCTCTTTAGATTTAGAGTTATACGAGAGTTATACAGCTTGTCTCTAACTGGTTTTGAATGTGTTTCATATTATCACCATTACATTTTCAAATAAAGTAAACTGGCCCAGTTTATATATCATGCCAAATATCACATGATAATCTATCACATGAAAATCTTATCATGTGAAGAAAACGTCCTGATAAAATTTGGGTTTTTGTTGTTTCCAGTGGTTTTTTTACTATGTATCAGTATCGATACGACTTAACCTGCCTTCACTGATCTGTTATTTATCTTCTCCTAAGGTAGCTGTACTGGATTCAGCCATGGCATACCTCTTGTTGTTATTGTAATGAAAAGACATTCAATATATCTTTTGTTCTGGAACTGATTATCAGCGAATGGCAATGCTAGCTTTCCTTTATACTTAAAGCGATGTCTTTTTTACTCCTATGAATAAAAGCTACTAGTATACAAATTCAAACAAATTTATTTGAAAAACTTCATCACGACCCATGACCCTCGACAAAATAGCTTTAAGAAATAAGTCCAACAAAGAGTAATTATGGTCATTATGAGCAAACGTAGTTCTTCTATGAAATATATTGAAAGCTTAGAGAAGTTTAATTTACATCTGATCAGAGTTCAAATTAATTTGAAAGGAATGCTCCGCTACCAAAGACACTTGACCGTAAGCCTACTCTCTGTCTTTACCATCACTATATTGTGGTCCTAAATGGAAGAAATCCCTTTTTGAAATTATGATGACCTTCACTTTCGTGCGAAATAACAGTCGTAGTCAAAAAGGCATACCTTCGCTTAAAGTTCCACAGCGCTTTAAATTTTATGTTAAAAACAGATTAGATAGCCGTCAAAATAGATGGTATGCATAATTACGTGGTTAGAAAAGCACTACTTTCATTACTGCACATGAAATTACGGAGTTAGAGCCATAGAAGGAGGTAATAAAAAACAATGGGTTCAATAAAACTTTCTACTGTGTTAATCAATATTCAAACCTTCGACATATATTGCAGAAAACAACTACCAAAATAGGATTTCACAAGGAATTAATATATCATATGTTCATAACAAGACTTGTGGCAGCCACATTATCAACAAAGGCATTGTGAACTTAAAATTCAAATATTCATATTGTTTATCCAAATAGAAATATAAAGTGAAACAAAACAGTCCATTTTATCACAACAGAAAGTCAAAAAAGATCAATGCGTGGTACTCTCATAACACTTTCCCTTATAAGTACAATGAAAACAAATCAATACATGATGAGTTCAAACTCGCTTCCTGAAAATTAAAAATAAACAAACCAGTTTACTGATTTTTTTTTCTGCAGACCCCACAAGACGCCAAAATACAAAGGGAAACACACCAATCCAGGTAGTGTTACCTTCATACTCATTGATCCGTTCAAATACATAGACAATAATGTCAAACAAATGTGTGTTACGTTCATAATCATTGTCCCATCAAATATAAAAAGAGAATCAAACAAACCAATCAATAGTGAGTTACCTCTATGTCGTGTAATGTACATTGTTCGATAACTCAAACTACCCTTAACTCGAAACGGTTCTGTCGGTCTTGACGAGTTCGAGTTAACGGAGTTCAACTGTATCTGTGTGTAATATTCAAATACTAACCGTCTGATAGGTTAATATTTGGTTACCAATCTGTACTTGTTTGCTTTTGAATTTGATACGCTCAATACTAGCCCTATCTATACAAATTAAAGAATTACAGGTTAAGTTATCTCTTTCATATGCAAATAGGTATACTAAATATAGCTATGTCGTTTATCTGTGTTTTGAAAATCACTGAAAGAGTCCGTGATATCAAGGACAAAGCGTTCCCTGTAAAATATGGTCAGGTATATTTCTAGGCTGTCGGGTAACATTTTTGCAAGCCTGAGTTAACAGGGTTCTTATTTGCAAATATTGTTACTATATTCGCTGCGGCAATTTACGCACTAAAATGGTAACTATAAAATGAATCAGTTCGTTATATTTTTTGTACTTTACGACATATGTTAGTTTTTATCAACATGCAGCCATGCAAAATTATAACAGACGCAGATTTATTGAAACTATTACATGTAACAGATTAGAGTTGGTTTTATTGAAACAATTACATGTAACAGATTAGACTTGGTTTGGTTGAAAATATTACAAGTAATGGACTTAGTTTGACTCACAAATGACAATATCGTTGAGAAGGTTTGTTACATTTGTTGCCGGGTTAAATTTAGATTTAAATGAAGTTGAATTTCGGTGTTTGACCCGTCATTTTTGGGGTAAATGCCGTTTTCAAGGGCTGATACCTCTTTTTCAATACCGGTGACCTGTGATTTTTATTGCATATTTTTGTTTCGTAGATGATTGTCCTTCAATATCCAAAGTTTGAAGAAATTCTGTAATTGGGAAACATTTCGCCCCGAATTCTATCATACGTCTTTAATTTCTTTATCTGGAATACGATTCAATGAAGACAAAATAAGCTGGTAAATCTAGTTCTAACTTGTTCATTAAAATTACATATGTCACAATTGACACGTAATTATTTTTAAATACACTCCACCCTTAATATGATTTAATGTTTTTTAAGCTTCCTTTGATATTTTCAAAGCTGTACGGGTTAGTTTTATAACAATCTTACACTTCATTTTAATAAAAGCATTGCCTGGCCATAATTCCTGGATCGATTGATTTAAAGTTACTACAAATTTTATACGAAAACAAGAAACAAAAAAATAGAAACCAGAGAAAAACAAACTTACATGTATGTAATGCAAACTGAAGAAAATGGGGGTCGAACGCCCGACAAAAAAGGTATAATACGAATACCGGAACCGATCGGCCAACGAGGAATAACTTACGAAATCGTAAACTTAGTGTATTGACTTAATTTTATGTTATTGTTTTGTTTTCACGTCTAAACGCAATAATACTGTGCGCTACCTATAGTTCGGTTTTGAGGTCAGCGATGTTTTTGTACTTTTAATGATGGAACAGTCCGTTGTTTAGGTAATGTTATTCAGTACGATAGTGGTTCTTACCTAAATAAGGCAAAGTAAATCATGCCGATTTCCCTAATCGGTAGACGAGTCGATAAATCAAACCCTTCAAACTGCATGCGTTGTTTTGGTTTGCTTCCCACGTGATGGTAGCGTCTAAATATACTTTCGCGTGTCGTACTACATTATCAATGTTTACAAAAATAAAGCGTTGCCACTGTTTATAAAAGTTCAGGAGAAAGACTATAAAAACTCGAATGTTCCCGTAATTCTCGACACTATAAACTGCTCAACCATTATATTACATGTAAATATATGAAACAGTGGCGACATTTTGCCTTTCGGTAATAAATTATTTTAAAATCACAAATCACAATGTTTGGGTTAGTCACTTGAGGATGATTTTTTACAGCATACAAGTGTGCTTTTGCACGTGTATATACTGCACTACACGCAAAAGAAGTTTGTACTTAAAATGTATTATTGGATGTTTCTAATATAATAAATCATTTGATCTGTCAAATAGTTACTTTTATTTTTTCACGAAATTGGTTTGTCATGTCGTATCTATACCTACAGCAGTCCCTGTTAAACAAAACAGGTTATGGTTCCAGGTTTAGAATAAGCGTAGCCTATTGATAAACCAGAATGATGCGAGAACCAAACCAAAATAAACAGGAAACGCATGCAATATTCTTAATTACGTGGTTATTTTGTACATGAAATGTTGATTTGCCCGTTTAGTTATTAGTGAAGTGTTGAACTTGTTTTAAAATAAAATGTCCGTACTCATGAACTTCTCGTGTGTTAAAATGATAAACATTCGCATGTTATATCATACAGGCAGACTTTACTTGGCAGAATGATAGAATAGGCAGAAAATCTAATAAAAAAGAACAACATGAATTTATTTTGCAAGCCCTTGGGAAGATACTTTCCTTAAATAGTGATCACATGTTTTATTTCTTGTGTAGCTTAAACCTATACGTTACGAAAGTTTGATATTTACGCTATAGGATAAAAAATTCGACATATTTTTATATTGAAACTGTATCAAATTTTTAATTCCTCTTTGATTTTATAAAGAAAACTTATATGTCGGTAAGTAACTGTGAATAGCATTATGAAGTTTAATTTAGCAAACCTTGAAAATATAAATGTTGAAATGTAAAACCATTTACAAAAATTAAAAGAAAACTATTACCTGCTTTTATCGCATATAAATTAATTATCAAAAAAAATAAAAATAATAAAACATGAGACATGAAGTCTCTGAAAAACAGTGCCTTAATATTTTTATGTATGAAGTGATTTACTTTTGCGTAGTTCTAACGGCAGTTCATTCCACAGTTTTGACCAATAGTACAGAAACTTCAGTCTATCATTAAATGTTTTGCACTTATTGTATGGAACAAAATAACGCCATTCAGAATTTTCTGACGATCTCAAACCTTGTCTACTAGGAGCATACTCTGTAAGCAGTTCTGATAAATACATAGGTGCTCTGCCAATGTGACAGCTATACATGAAAGAAAGTATCTTAAACTAAATCCTTGCTTTCACCGGCAACCAATGTAAACCATACAATGCCTGTTTGCAACTGTCAATTTTCCTCCTGTTAAGGACAAGTTTGCGCACATGTTTTAAATACGTTGCGTCTTACGCATTTCACCGTTAGCTACACCATACAGTATGACATTGCAGTAATCCAGATGTGAAATCACTAGAGACAAAACTAAAATTTTAGTGGCTGATTTTGTTAAATATTTTTGGATGTTTTAATTCGTAGGTAAGTCAACGTGGCTGTAAGACATTTGCGATTTACATGAACTTTAAAGTTCAAGGTTTCGTCAAAAAAGCACCAAGATATATTAACTGAGCTTTTCCATTTGGTATCATCACAAGCAATGTTAATCGAATTTGTAAAAGATATATTCAATTGAGGTCTGCTACCAAACATAATAACTTTTGAACTGTTAATTTTCAGGTTGTTTCTTTTCATCCAGTCACTGATTATAACTGCGCACGGCTCGGGGTCTCAGATCGCATTCACATTTAACATTTACATTTTCCTGTCGCAAATGCAATGGAATGTCAACGGGGAAATCTAATATTTGTAAGGACTTGACCGATAAAACGCTGCTTCATTAGAAATGTTTTATAAACAAAATCCGCAAAGTCCGGTGATAGGAGTTGGAGTATAGTTACAACAGTCAATGTGTCGTGTTCTCAGTGTATGGATTCTGTTTTATATTTCTTACTTTGATATACTTTAGGATCAAAGAGTCCATTTAATATATATTAATGATAAGACACAGCTGACGCTCGAGCAAAAAGGCATGAGGATTGCTGCATATTACAATTCCACTCTTGTACAATTGAACTGACACAGCCTTTGTGATATTTGGTCAGCTTCAAAGGTTTCATTAATAACTGAAAATCATGGCATATCTTAGGGTATATATCTTGTATATTTAAGGTTTTTGGACGTCTTTGACACCCATTGCGTCTATCACGTTATTAAGTGTTTGTAAAAGTGATCAAAGAACTCATTCATATACCAATTATTATGCATGTAAATCGTCGACCGTTAGTGGTGCATGTAGGAAATTATTTGTCTTTGTACTTTGTAAACTTTAAAAGTTTAAAACAATATTTTGGCACACTTTATTGAAAATGCTCTTTAAACATTGTCATAAATCTCATCATTTCTAAAACTCACAAACGCAAAGACAAGTTTCGAAATATAATAATAATTGTTGAAATATTATAGTTATACCTTCATGATGCTACATCGTAGCCTTAAGATTGTTAAAGTTTTTCGCTCAACATATGGAGCACTTTGTGGCTTTTGAACTTTACAGATGATTGTCTTTGGTAAGTAGATAGCTTTTATTGCTTTTGGGTCAATATCTCAAGGGATAAAGTCAGAGTAACCTTGTGATTGAAACTGGTTTCTGCACAATTACTGGAATAAACTTCTGCCAACATAGTAACATACCCATCCGCCTCCAACAGACAATCATGGGGGAGGGGGTATATTTTTTTGTAAACAGCTCTTGTTACACGTAACATTTAAAGTTAAACGACCATTCGCATGCAGTTTGATGCAGAGCTTTAATCTATACAAAAAAAATGAAAAATAAAACATGCCTATTTTCCCTCAAAGTCGTCATCTGGTCGTTTACTTCGTTACTTGACAAATTCGTTGATATATACTTTTTATACATTTTGATTAGTTACAAACCCGAAAATCTAAAGTAATTAGACCTACACGCTTTCTCGGTAGACTGAATTATAATTTTATATAAAACAATGGTCTTAACGAGAGAAACGAGTCATTTATGATTTCATGCACTATGAAATATCAATGACATCTAGGATGGAAATTACTCTTTTCAAAGAGTATACACTGGTGTTCATCATATATCTTATTAGTGTAGATGGCAGACTATTTTAAGTATAAAACCTTGTTCTTTTGTTTTGTGCGCTTCTATGCATAGTTTTTTTCATTTCATTTCACGAAAGATCAAAATACGAGAACGTGCAAATAAGTGTTAAATATAGTCTGCAGTTAAGTGTCATTCAACCTTGCAATGTTTATTTTGACTGACTGCATCGGGTTTTACGTATTTGCCAAAATAAAATGTTATTGCAAATATCGGGTAACAAGCTATTTGCACATTTTTTAGTATGAAATTATCCGGGTTCAGTTTGTATCACGATTTATCATGTAGTCTGGATGAAACTTTGAATCTATTTCGTTTTACTTTAAACCGCATGTTATTAGCTGTGCATTTCAATTCGTTTCCTCGTCTGTATTTTACTCATTTGATGTAAGCATTTGTACTAATGTGAGGTTGCCATTTTCTGCATGGGACTGTTAAGTAGTATCTCACATATTACATAAATTATATAGTCCTCACATAAACGATATTTTTAAGGATATTTATTATCATACCTGTTACCGTAAAGAAATAACAATGTCACTAAGTACCTAGAGTAAACAGTAAACTTTTCTACAATATATGAGAAGTTTGTCCTATGTCCTTACGGACCTACAATTATGAGAAAATGATTTAAGCGCTTCGTTTCATTGAAAACAGAAAATAATCTCAATGCATTTCTTTGAAATAGTTGTTTATAGAAAATAAATATTAGTAAATTCGGTTTGATTGAGTATGTTCATGAAATATAATCAAAATTGCAAAACCTCTCACGCACCTAGCACAGACTCAAGCGGAATTCTACCATAAATGCATGGAGATATTATACTGCGGTGACAACAGCTACTCAAGACTACTATTGTAATAGTTAATTAAATGTGTAAAAATACTCTTTGGAAGCTTTGAACGCAGCAACGGTAAATAATAGCAGACGCGGTTGTCACTGTTTGTTACTGAGGGATAATGGAATGTACAACACCCGTCAAGGCTCAAGAACCGGCTTTACCAAAATCAATCACTGTCATAGAGATATAATGACTGAACACCTTGAATAGTACGAACAAGGACTGCCTGCGCGTTGACTTGTCCTTTAATCAGAGTGCCTAATCTGATATGTTCCTGATTCTTTCCTTCAGAATAAACTGTGCCCTGAGGAAAAAACTACAATACGCAGCTGGTGATATTATGGGACAAAATAAGAATAAAAGTACCTTAACATGTTTTTACTAAGTTTTGCATTCTGTACTGCATGATCACCTGATGACTTAACTAATGTTAAACTCCGTTTTGTTACTACAAAACAATTTGAATTATTATAGGTAGGTAAAATAATAAAATATACAAAGTAATCATTTAACAAATCGTCTCGACTAACAGTTTCCTTCTGTCGATACCATAACTGAATAGCATGAAGTACAGTTTTGGCATAGACAATTATATTATTTTTAATAAAATGAATTTAAACCAGCCCGACAACACCCATTTTTAGGACAAAATATAATACACATAAACGTATTCAGCTTTTAAGCAAGAAAATTTCATTTTACAACAAAAGGTACAATAATACAATTAGAAAGAGCAAAAGTATATCCGTCCCATTGTTCTGCAGCTTTGTGCTTATGGTTCACCCGTTGCACTAAAAGAAAATCTCTCGGAAATTGTTTACATTTGCGATCTGTAAATTTTGAATCAACCTTTTGTTTAACTTCTTGATATTATTGCTGAAATATTCCTGTACAATACAATACAGTTAACGAAAAGAGATTGAAAGATAAGCATCTGCATAATTATGTACAAATAGTTATCAAGATTTTTTACTTAGTATTTCAGTGTTGGTTTCACGATTTTATAACAAAGCCTGTTTAGATTGAAGTCCCTCCTTGTAAACAAACAGTTTGACATGCAAGAAAAGTACTTTTGTTACGGACTACACTTGCTAAAACATAAAGGAAGACCTTGAACGATAATATCAAATATACGGGTAAACATTCTGTTTTGTGAAACAATAGTCTAAATTTAAACATATCCATATATGGGTATAAAACGAACAATTTCAACGAAAATATTTATTTCATTGAAAACGAATACTTCAAGGAATTTAATAGGATACAGGCCAAAGAGGGTTTACAGGGGTGGGCGATGCTCTCTTTATTATTTTTAATATTCGTTTTCAAATAACAATGTGATGATATAAGAAATTTATGTTCAATCATTGTTATACTCAAGTCTTTCGCAGAGATTATTAAAATGTAAAACACAAGTTTCACCCCTAGCACCGCTTAAAACTGATCAGTAGATAAAACAACATTGAGCCAAGTGTACTTGCTTTTTTAAAATATTTTTGTTTCCTTCGGCATTTTCTTTTTAATGTTTTAAATGTACTGTATTTTAAAGTATATTCCCTCTAAAACTGAATTCTGCTGGAAAAACTATGTTTTGAGTTGTATTGAAACCATAGCTTTAATAAGTTTAAATGTACAAATAATGTCGTGAGAAAAGATACTTTTCTCCGTCTCTTGAAACTCTATTATAAACACCTCTTACAAATACAACGCAGCATTGCTTTTGAAGCTCAAAATACAGTAAAATTATTCATCATATATCAAGCTAGATGTTTATAATAAGTACTATACTTCTTTTAGTAATTATGTTTATGAAACAATATTTTTCTGCAAACACATACTGTAGAACTCAAAACAAAGTTTCATTCGACTGGTGATTCCTCACCTAATGAAAATGAATTCGTAATAATTTTAAGAAATCGTATTTATTTGCGTAATTTTCAAAATAGTGCAAAGAAGAACATGTTACACACAAATCCCTAACTCACAAAATATTGCTTGTGCTTGTAAGCAAAGATAAGGTCACGCACAAATCCCTAACACAGAAAATATTGTTTGTAAGCAAAGGAAAAGTTAGGACAAGTAGATATATAAAGCCAAATTTGATCGGTGTTTTACGATATAATTCTAATATGCTTGTCTCTGTTAAAACACACTTACGCTAGAATGACGTCACGTTAACGTGCGGTGACGTCAATGTTTTTGTTGCGACCAAGAAAAAGCGCTACTATATTTCATCTACTGTTTTAGATTAAGGGCATATAAGAATCGAAATCATGTATAGCACAATCGTGTTTTAACACTATTTATACACTCTGGCGGTAATACGTCGTACAAATAATTTCACCCGGGCTGCGCCCTCGTAAAATTATTACGCCCGACGTATAACCTTCCATCGTGCATAAATAGTGTTAAAGCACACTTTTGAATAAATTATTTCTTAAATAAAGGGTAGAGATCAAAATTGACCGGCTACCGAGCTACATACGAGCATACTTCAAAATATTTTAATTGTGTCGGAAGCTGTACACACAGAAACGATCAAACAAGTTTAAAATGAATTAACAAACATAGTTTATTGTCATGTTTAAAATTGTGTGATGAATATTTGCCTTTATTTCGATGCTCTCCATGGTAACTACTGCCTTTTAAGGAAATATATACATCTTACACAACCCCTTGTGCTTCCTCCGTAACATTACTACGTCATAAAGTGTATTTAAATGGAATACACACCCAGTAAACAATCAAACGACGGGTAACGCTCATTGGTTTTATCATTGCTTAATTGCTTTACTTATACAAATATAATTCATATTTCTATATATCTTTGCAAAAACAAGGAATTCATACTTTAACACATATAATTTATATACTAGTAAATCCTATAAAGTGCATTAAATTAAGGCGATAATAGTCTAAAGAAAATGTGTTTGAATAAGTGAACACTTCTGACATTGATTCAAGAAATTGACAATGGATTGGGCTTTGTGGACTTTAGTTGTTGCGGGAGGCACAAAATCAACGGGAATAGGCAAAAATAGCTAAGGTAAATTTTTCAAGATAACCATTGTTTTTAAATCAGTCTGATTTTTATGTACATATGCATGTCATATTTGAATGATAATAATGTTCATAAAGTAGCTTTTACAAAGTGTGCATTTACAAAGTGTGCACTTTTATTAACCACACTATGTAGTTTGCATACTAACATTTCTCTAATACTTTTTTATTTTAAGTCAAGCGAATTCTATATAAGCTTTTGTAGAAACTGTTCGTCTTAGTAAATGAAAATGACAAATAAAGAATACAACACTTATACAAATATATGTATTGCATGTGATGGAAACAGATTAACAGATGAAAGTGTGTCTGCTATAATTTGTCGCACTTATGTCATTTTGTACTTTCAATTGTTATTTGCGGGTGGTTTAAGAAGTTAGTTTTGATCTGGTGTGCCAAGTTATATTCTTTAGTAATTCTTATTATGTCGACATCAAAGTTTAAATTTTAAGTGACTGAAAGTAATAATAACGCATATTGGAATATAAGACCTTTCTAACGTAAACGTAATTACGAAACGGAATACCGAATCCGTAAAATTTTAGGCTAATTTGTGGTCTATGGGAGACAATTTCATCCAATAGTAATGCAATAGTATCTCCCTTAGACCATTATTTGCAAATAGCATTTACGGATTCAGTAATCCGTTTCCGATTTACGTTTACGTTAGAAATGTCTATTGTGGATGTTTATGAAATCCGTTATGTTCTGGAATGGCTGCAATGGGTCATATCTATGTATTCTAATCAATTTGATATTTTGGAATATTTTCAAGCTGTGACATTCAAGAACGCGTAAAGTATAATATCAGGTTAATGATGGTGCATTTGATAAAATCTATAAAAGATTCTGATTTAGGGTCAAAGGTAGTCCTTTTAGATGTATTAAGGATTTTTGTTTTATATGGCTTCTACTCGTGCAACATAAAGGAGTTCAGCCATATTTGGCTGAAAAATAACACTAGCCGTAAACAATAGACAGTTTTTGCTATCTCTAGCAGCACTGTTTTGGAACCATTTGGAACTTGTTATATCATCCAGGTTATTGTCCTTTTAGAACATTGTACCGTTATTCCATGTAAAATTTATTACAAGTTAAAAGTTACAAAAATATGTTTGATTTAAGAAAAGTTGGTGCTTAAGTCTAAAAACATGCAACATTTAAAGGTTTAAGACGGAACTAAAGATCGACATGATTTCCGGTAATCATTTTTATCGAAGATCTTTCATTGAATTATTTCCCCTTTTAATACAGCGACCGAGTACCTTCAAACTGAGCTGTCTCCAATGGTAGAAATCATTAGACTATCAACGACGATTTCTACTAATTTAAAACTGATTGAGGAATTTGATAAATAAATGATATTTGCATAAAGTTTTCTAAAGAGGAAATCATCTTTTGCAATTATCACTGAATTTGGAACATTGCTTAGAATATGTAACAAATTGATTGAAATACTATGTCATTTTCGTCTTACATTTCTTAAACTCGATTTTAAATTGGATACACCCACAAGCGGTACTCTCCGCGATTTGGGATTGGCCTGTAACATGTAATTTGATTCGTTTGATTTTAGGCGACATTTGTCATTCTACTATATGGCACTGCCTGGGAAAATATATGTTTTATCACTAAATACACGACAGTTTACATCATCCCTCCCCGCATCTCTCACAAAGGGAAAGACAGGGATACTTAACAGCTAATAAGACTACCACAGAAACGATTTTATTTTGGCTTCAAGAGGTTTTTCCCACTTTAGGGCCGCTATTATACGAGTCGAAGTACCTTTACACGACTACTTTTCATGAATCGCTTGATGGATATTTATCAAACTTGGTATTATTATCATTATAAAGTCCTTTCCGAATCTTTTTCAAACCCGGCGAGGGGCATTGGACACTTTGCCACTTTCATGGTAGGGGGAGTAGAACTAAAAATAGAGATACATTTACACTTCCTCTTCTTATGAAACATTCGATGGATCTTAATTAAACAAAGTCTGTTGCATCATTATAATGGCCTCTTGAAAGTTCTTTTAAGATGAAGACACTTGGCCCCTTTTAGACGTGGTTTTAAAGTATTCTTATAAAGTATTCTTGTTCTTATTATTGGGAGACAAGGAGCGCAAATTTTGTTCCAATTGGACCAATTACATGCATGAAACTGCATTCTCAAACCTAAATAAAAACAAGATTTAGCCTGAGGTACATTCCCATCAAAGTGGTGGGGGTGGGGGTTTACTATAGTAAAATTGTAATTTATCCCTTTTCTCGTATCCTCGTGGCGATGGATTCCATCAGGAATGAGGTGTCGAGAGTAATTAATATAAGTTGTAGAACTTGCTTCACAATCGACCTAAATGAATTAGTATAAACTAAATAGTAAGTTTCGGGTGAGCTACCTAAGGCCACTGTGGGCTTTCTATTCATAAAAGATTCAACATCGTAAAAGAAATAGACCAGAGACTCCCTTTAAGAAGAAAGCGACAGTGTTTTTAAAGTGAAATAAGTAGTTTTACACATAATTCTGATCTTTGAGACGTTTTTCTATATGAAGTACTTATTTATCACGTCTTTCACAACATCTTCTCAATAAACCTTATCTCATTTTTCTTTGCAATATTTCTTATAAAACATCTTAAACATTCCTCACTTTTTCCAGCGGCATTGTTCTTTAAATCAGATCAAATTTGTGGTTGAAAAATCATCAATAAGGTCTCAAAAGTAGTGCTTAATTTTGCAATAGAAAACGAGGGTTCATCTTGTGTATTCCTGACATTTATTCGTTTAATAGTATAAAAAACAACAACAGAGGAACAAGATGGTCCTATATCGCTCACCTGAGTGATATTTGTGTAAGTGGAAGCATATCATATGACATACATATAAACAAACGGACTGGGAATAGAAATGTTATGGTGTGTATAGTGGTATCAAGGTTTTACAACAATCATCGTGAGATAAAAACAAAAGTAGGTAATGTGACATAAATCAGTCCAGAGTTTTCTAACTTGAACATCTGAGTACCCTGATGACACTGATGAAATTTCAAATCAGTCTTTCTTTTAAATTAAATTAAAGGGAGGTTATTTGTAAAAAATTAACTGCGGAGTTGTCTACCCTAATTGTCCGGGTCCACTTGATTTCATAAATGAAATTTGGAACAAATCATGCAAGTATTTACCAAAATATGTTCATTTCAATTAAAGACAAAGGGGGGTATTTTGAAATAAAATCAGTCCAGCGTTAGCTACACACATAATCTGAGACCACCTGAAGACATATACTTGAACTTTCAAATCAATCACATACACATGATTAGGACTGGATAGGAAAGAAAAGTGCAAAACAACGTGATATATAGCAATTTTTGTAAGTCAAGAGCACATAACTCTGGTCCTAATAAACTGATTAAGCTCTTAGAACTCTTAGAACTCTTCCAAGATCTTTTAATCATACACATTCTGTGTGAATATTACTTGGATTGATGAAGAAATGAAGTTGCGTGAGTGTAAACAAGGGAACATGCAGCAATTTCTGTAAAATCAAGGGCGAGTAATTCTAGTCCTTATGGTCAGATTTCACTCATAATCAAACTAATCTGAGATATTATGCTCATACACATTCTGTATAAATATGATTTGTTAATAATAATGTTGTAACTATAACTTGAGTTCCTGGGTGTTAAATAGGATCCACCAATTGACAGCAAAACGTATTATCCATATTAGGAGTATCATCTGGACAGCGGGATGTATTATTAAATGCAATTATAATGTATGCCTGTGTAAGTGAAGAAGGGCTCAACATAAAGTCTCTTTCATCATGTTCATAATAATATTAAAACAAGTCTGCGACGAGGAGCACAAATTTTATTCCAATTGGACTAATTACATGTCTGAAACTTTATTCCCAAACCTAAATAAAAACAAGATTTAGCCTGACGTACATTCAAATCGAAGTGGTGAGGGTGGGGGATTTACTATTAAAATTTCAATTCATCCCTTTTCTCATAAATTTTGGTATGTTTATTAATAATGTTTGAACTATAACAACAAAGGGGCTACATTTTTAACTTGATATCCTCGGAATTTGAACAGATTGTTTGGCTTGATCAAATCTAGGTCAAGTTTGAATATAAGTCATCTCGGGGAAAAACTAGGTTATTCTTTCAAATCAAAGATAAAGCTTCTTTGTGCAATAGGGGCTGCATTTTTTCATCTGATATGCATGTAACTTGGTCAGACTGTTTGGCTTCATGTAATCGCAGATGAGTTCTTATCTGATTCAGGTGGGTGAAAAACAAGGTGGTCACCAGGTCAAATCAAAGAAAAAGCTTTAACTCAATCTTCATAAAACATGGTCAGAATGTTTGTTATCACAAGGTCTTGCAGAATTTCGAATCTCGTCTACGTGGGGTCAAAAACTAGGTCACTATGTCAAATCAAAGGTAAAGCTTCTTAGAGGCCTAAACTTTTTGCTCCAATCTTGAAGATACTTTGTCAGAATGTTTGTATGTATGAAATCTTAGACAACATCTAATCTGGGTAATGTGGGGTCAAAATCTTGGTCACAAGGTCAAATCAAATGAAAAGGTTATTTACACTCAAGAGGCCACATTTTTAGTTTAATGTTAATGAAAATTTGTCGGAATATTTGTCTCCATGAAATCTCAGAGGGGTTCAAATTGGGTCAGGTTAGGTAAAAAATAGGTCACTAGGCCAAATCGGATAAGCATGGATAGACAATGTGTCATGTGCAACTACCATTTCACTAGCTCAAAGGTTAAGATCACAGTCTTCGGTTGCACTTAACAAATTTTCACTACATATGTACTGATGATATGGTCCTTTTGTCCGGTCCATAACTTTGACATTCATGGTTTGATTTAAATATAATTTGAAACAAATGATATGCATGGATATACAATGTATCATGCGCAAAAACTATTTTACTAGCTTAAAGGTCAAGGTCACAGTCCTTGGTTGAACATAGCCAACTTTCAATACATATATAGATTACTAAATTTTCTGGCTTTCCTACAACATTTCTTTTGTAAAAAATGGGTTCTAGGGTCCTTCTTTTAGTTTGTAAGCAGTACCATGCCTGTGACCTTTCTCATGTTGCGGGGACATCCGTGTCTATGACAAATTTCTGGTTTTATACAAAGAAAGTGGCGCAACAGTCCCTGTTAATCATGTTATTGACGGCGTTTTGGTAAAAAAGTGTATTATATACCAAATGCATGGCCAAGAAAGGAATTTGGGCCAAGACTGATTTTAAAATACATTTATCATAGTGTACTGTAAGTACTAGAAACCACATTTGTATATAGAAATAGCAAAGAAAGCGTGGAATCTTTCTCAAGACAGAAAAAATAATATCAGATTTTTACATACTATTTGAAATATTCTTAAAATTTTGTTAATAATTATGTCTCATTCCCTGTCAAAGAGAGTGTTGTTTGTTAACAACGGCAATAACATGCCCGAATACTGCATTTCTAATGCGGCTATTTTAAAGCTGTGAGCCAGATAAGTGTGCCTGGAAGTGTACCCGTGGCCTACTCCACCATTCAAGCGGCTTTAAACTTTAACTAGTGTCGTTGAACTTCTAATTCCTTTCTTGGAGGATTGAAATTCAAGTTTAATAAATACCCGTATAATATATAAGTTAGGCTTGCAATTGGAATTAATGTTATATTAATCTTATTTTAGACATGATGTTGTTTTATTTTACATCATGGCAAAGACCTGTTTTCAAATATAAATGTTTGACTCAACTGAGAGGAGCAAATAGTAAAAACAAATTCAGTGTCTTCAATGTAAGTTCTGTTTTTCTCTGTTTATCTACTTTTTGAACTCATCAAATAATTACGCATAGTATTTTACGTCGTAAAATCAATGATACCATGCAGCTCTTGCATATACATAGCATGAAAAAATACATAAACAAGTTATTGTGTATAACTAAGAGAAAATCTTAAAATTTCAAACTTGTACACGGACATGTGCTTTATGTTTTGTTTTGTTTTAACCCACCTTGCTGTTAAATGTAATCCTAAGATGGTATACGATGTTTATTTTCTTACTTGTGTGGGTGCGTTTGTATGCTTGTGAGTCTAAAACGGTGCGGTGCTGTTTTCTTATGTGTTGCTTGTTCGTTTTTCTATGTTACTTAGTTGGGTGGGTGTGGCTGTTTGTTTATCTTTATCTTTTGTACACGAGCGTTTTCGCTATTGTGGTTTCTTTGTAGTATGGCTGTTACGTAGCTCTGGGGCTTTGGTTTTAGTGCTCTGTGCTTCCAAGAAGTCTACCCTTACCTATTATCTTTTGTGTACGTGTCACCCAGAATGTTCAATTTCCCACCCTCAAAATTGGATATAACATGCATATTCTACTACAGAAACGTGATCTTGATTTTTCCCTACGCTTAGTAATGAACAAGTTACAATATAAGCTATATATAGTAACAGCCAAGGAAAGTAGTTCTAAAAAGGGCCATCCAGCTGGCTTACGGAAGGTCGGTGGTTCTACCCAGGTGCCCGCTCGTGATGAAATAATGCACGGAGGGGCACCTGGGGTCTTCCTCCACCATCAAAGCTAGAAAGTCGCCATATTACCTATAAATGTGTCGGTGCGACGTTAAACCCAACAAAATAAACAAATAAATCTAAAAAAGGGACCTGCGCACGGCACTCTGTCTCATGATGTTGTATAATTGTGCCTAGTAACATCAAAATCCCTCTATGCATGAAGAAGAAATGCTCTGGATAAAGTCATTCTTATATCTGATATTTGACCTCTTAGTGTGACCTTGACCTTAGTCCTAAAAACCTGTTTATTGCGCATGACACTCCGTCATGCGGTGGTAAACAGTTGTGCCAATTTATATTAAAAGCCCTCCGTGCATGAACAAGAAATGCTCCGGACTAGTTTTCATTATTCTATCATTTGATCTCTAAGAGTGATCTTGACCTTAGAACTATGGACCTGGTTCTTGCGCAGGACACTCTGTCTCATGATGGTGAACAATTGTGCTAAGATGAAGAAAATATGCTCCGGACAAAGTCAATCTTATATCTGACATTTGGCCTCAAAGTATGACCGGGACCTTAGACCTAGGGACCTGGTTCTTGCGCATGACACTCTGTCTGATGATAGTGAACAAGTGTGCCAAGTTACATCAAAATCCCTCCATGCACGAAGAAGATATACTCCCGAAAATGTCATTCTTGAATTTGACCTTTGACCTCTAAGTGTGATCTTGTGTGGCGTTTTTTTTCCTCCTTTGCACTCCCCCTATTGCCTCCTCCTTTTCCCTCGCATTTACGCTACTTTGTGCCTTCCCCACCCCCAATCCACCTTTACTTTGAGTAAGTTTCCGTGGCTCCCCTTTGTTTTGGCTGCCGGAATCCTAAGACGGTACACGATTGTTTTTTCCTACTTGTGTCGGTGTGTTTGTATGCCTGTGAATCTAAAACGGTGCACTTCTGTTTTCTTATGTGTTGCTTGTTCATTTTTATAAGTTATTCAGTTGGGTGTGGTTGTGTGTTTATCTTTGGTACATGACTGTCTGCACTTTTGTAGTTTACGCTGTAGTGTGACTGTTATAAAGGAACGTGGCATTCCCTTGTATATTCGTCCTTGTTCAACTTTCCCCTTCGGTTCCCCGCCTCCCATCACTCCCGCCCGATTTTGCCCCTTTTTAGCCATTCTTTCCCCTCTATCTGTACTAGAGTTACTGCCCTCGAAGTAGCCAAACAAATTATTGTACAGCTAACATTGTTAACGGTCTCCATGAAACTTACAAAGATGAATGTTATGGAGGATATTCTCCGCCACAATACAAACTTACACATTTCAAATTAGTAAATGCAAAGTCCATGCACCTAAATGAGATGTTTTAACTTCCTGTGAATGTAAATTGGTTTTTGAGCTTTTCAAATTGATAATTATAAATTGCATGCACCAAGATGACAAATTCTTACTTCCTTGTGCGTAGACTAAATGTTGCAAATGAGAAATTTGAGTTTACACTTCCATAAATCCCAAATTCTGATTCTACTATGTACTCTTGTACATTTGTTGTTGCAACTTGGTAATTTCCAACTTGCATTTCATTCAAGTGCGAGTTTTTCACTACCACAAGCCAACTGTTAACTTGTATGTTTGAAACTTCTGGATAAAATGGTCCATCCTTAAAATAAATTTTGCATAAAGGATGCTAATATTAGGTCGTTACCGATTGTATTACTTTTCGTCATAATCTACAGAGCCACCTAGCGTAAAATATTGCAGTTTTCTACATTTCCCAAATAAGATTAATGACTGCTTATTGGACTTTCAGGCGAACTTGAAGGTCGCCAATGGTGTTGTTATTTTAGCCGTTCGTAGTGATAAACTTACCGAAACAAGTTTATAGTCAGTCCTACAGTTATGTTGTCTTTTAACGTCAACACAAGCCGTAATGTAAGTTCGCACTTTATCAAATGGTGATAATGCAGATTTTATACACTTCAGTGGGCTTTTCCAGAAAATATCCGCCTCCTCCCCCTATAAAAGGCATTTCAGGTTACAAATAACCACCTTGGACACCCTCTAACACATCCCCTTGTACAAGTATAAGTAGGAGAAACACCACCTGGACAAATGAAATTTACAGTTAGTGATTAGCAAATTAGGACTTAAAGAAAAGAAATGTACGGCGTACAATTTGAAGGGTGCAAAAAGGAATATACATTCAAAGGAAGTTAGAAGATGTCTCGTAGGTTCAAGGAATATGTATTTACTAATTTGAAATATACTATATAACAGTTTGTATTGTGGCGGAAAATACCAAAAAGCAGTTTGCATTTACAGGAAGTTAGAAGTTGTCATCTAGGTGCATGGACTTTGTATTTACTAATTTGAAATATGCAAGTTTGTATTGTGGCGGATGATACCCTCCATAGAATGTTGTCATAACTTTTAGCAAAGGAATTTTATTAATGGAAAATATTGCTTTCTATTAAAATATTAGATATTTCTATTTGCTTATAACATAAACAAAAATGTTTCATATTATTTTTATGTGCAATGCATAGAAGGCGATGCAATTATTTCAAATTTAAGACCAGGAGGAGAAAAAAAGTATTTAAGTATCATACTTTCTTTTTCGGAACTTTGTAGCCAATAACGCAATTACATTCAAACTCAATCGAATTATACATAACACCATTTCAGCGTTTTCTGTACCTATTTGATAGTGTTTCTGAAGAGACATTCTAACGTTGGGAGTTAATGGGTGGCAAAAAGTGATTTCTATCCATGAAATACTTCAAACCTATTCTTTTTGGGGAAAAAATCAATATACATTTCTAATGTAGAGTTTATTTAACATAATAGGTATTTTGAAATTTAAAAACAGAAATATTTCGGATATTGTTGGTTTAAGCAAATTAAAACAATCATATATCTATTTTTCAAATCAGTAACATGTGCTCGGAATGTTCATAGTTTTTTATTTCCCTATTAATGTTTCATTTTATCCTATCTTAAAGAATTTTTCTATGAGAATATGGAGCCTTGGTCCCATGGTCAAGGCTGATAATGTGGTCTCATATACGGACGATGTTTTTTTATACAACAGTTAGAAATACAAAATTGTTATATTGCTTGTCAATTGTCATATTATTTGCCTTTGTAACGCATTAAATTTTAAAGTGATGTAATATGAATTTTGGATGCTTGTATTTGCTAAGTGACTTTACGTGCCTTCGAAAAGTAGGCCGATTTAATACGAACCAGCATGGTGTCTGTCATATCAGTTTGATAAGAATAACTGTATTAGTTCATTTAAACTCTCGCCGTAGAGGTAGTACAATAAATCTGACAAAAGATAAATGCAGTTTAAGACTGAGTCAAAACTTGTATTCAGAACTGACAGAAACTATCGTTTAAAACCTTAAAGTAATATGAAATAATTAACAAATACGTAAATTAATATACACGTATCCATAGTTCGTGACATATGCTCGGTTTATATTCAACATATGTTTAAGTATGATAATAAGTCAACAAGTAAAAGGCCCACCGGCTTAGTTCATTAGGTAGAGATCTTATGTATGGATCGCAGGGTCGTGACTTCTGGGCGCATGTTTTCAGTGACTATTTGATAAACGACATTGTGTCTAAAATCATTAGTCTTCCACATCTGATTCATGTGGGGAAGTTGTCAGTTACTTGCAAAGAACAGGTTTGACCAGGAACACTGGTTAGGTTAACTATCCGCCGTTACATGACTGAATTACTGTTGAAAATGGCGCTAAACCCACAACAAACAAACAAACAGACAACAATTTAAATGTAAAACTATAAAATTAAGTTTTTTGAAAAGCTTATCTATCATAAGTCAAAAATATTGGCCTTCGGTCTGTCCGACCTGGCGCAATGCTTTTGACTGTTGACCAACCAGTCATTTAATGTTGACATCAATATTTACATTAAATAGCTGAATTTCAAATTATACGTCTCGAAGTAGAAAGGGAAAAAAAATCATAGAGATATCAGTTTTTATTCAACTCTTGGGTTTCTACCTGATTTCTAATATTTGGCAGTGCATTTCCTGTAATTTTTCTTCGTTCTTAAGTTTAGCAATTTGAAATCGTTTTTTATAATTGTTCTGTCATGCAGCGATCAGTTATAAACCCTTATTTAGCGTAATACTAATATGCTGCAAGTAGAGAAGAAATAATGTCCGTTTGAAGTTTACTGCGTGAATAAATGACCTTTTGTAAACAAACTATATTTAGTTCTTTTATCTGTTCATTCCATGATTTAAGATTGACATGATACTACTTCTTCGTTATATTTAAGAATACCACTGATATGCAAGCATTTGTTAAAACATCAAAGACTCAAATCTGACACTGTCAGACAGATAACGGCGATATGTTTCACTTTTGTTTCTTTGAATGAAATTAAAACTAGTTTAAGAAAAGTAGGAAAGAAACTTAAATAAGAATTTTAAACGAGATGCAATTTTTATACGTCCGTTTGAAAAACGAAACTTATTTTGAAAACGTCCCTGGTGTGCGGGCGGTTTGGCGGGCGCAGTCCACAGACTTTGTCCAGAGCATATCTTATTCATGCATGGAGGGATTTTGGTGAATCTTGGCACAATTGACCAAAAGTGTCATGCGCAAGAACCAGATCCCTAGGTCTAAGGTCAACGTCAAGCTAAGGAGTCAAATATCAGACACAAAAAAAATGACTTTCTCCGGAGCATTTCTTCTTCATGCATGGAGGGATTTTGATATAAACAAAAACGTTGAGCATTATCTTTTTATTTTCAAACGAACTTTTTCAAAGACATGTTTTTGTTTGTTTATGACTAACAATAATTTACAGGTATGGTTGATCATAGGAAAGAAAACATTTTTCGTGAGCAAATATGTAAATAGGCTATAAGAATTTTACGACACCTAATCCCTCAACAATTTACAAAATCCATTTGCAAAGAATAATCAAGAGCTAAAAATGTATGAGTGAACACAGAGCGATTTCAGTTTATATTCTATCTTATGTTCACACCAAAACTATACCAAAAACTTTGTCGAAAGAAGTTATTTCACTTTTTATGAGACGTACCTTGTGTTTACAAATGTATCTAATTTGCATAATGAGCGAGGTGTGCGGAATTGCATTTACCTTGTGGAATCTGTCGATACAGAAACTTTTGTTCATATAATGCAGACGTTCTTTAGTATAAATGCAATGCTTGTGTTAGTGAAAAAGAAATAAACACAGCTTAATTATTTACTCGCATACGTTTTATTGCAACAGATGCTCAATCTGGGATCCATGGCAATAGTAAATCATTCAGCACCTTCTAGGCCAGCTTTCTAAAGTCCGGTTTATGCAAGACTGCTAAAGTTTGTTCCATTCGTCTTTAAGAGCCTTTTTAAGACCAGTCATGGTATAGATCTTACGTATTTGTAGCCTACGTTTCAGTATGCCCTAAATAGCAAAGTCCATGGGAGCTGCATCTAGGCTTTTTGGCATCCATTATGCAGGAGTTATGTAATTTACTTTGCGTTTGTTGAGATTCTGAAAATCAATGGTCATTTTAGCAGTGTGACTAGGCGCCGAGTCTTGATGGATTACCATATCATTCTCTCTTCCAGGAAAATGGCGCGGAACATCTTTTTTTCAGAAATGGCTTTAGAACCTTCCCAATGTAATACTTTGCATTGACTTTCACCTCTTTATTGATAAAAATCAAGATGTCTTGCCGTAAAAACTAACACCGGCCCAAACCATAAACCCAGATGCAAATGCGTCTCGTTTTACGAACTTCAGTTTGTTTTGGTCTGTCTAATTAGAACGAACCTAGCAAACACGACGTCGACCATAACTACCGCCCATATAGAACATAGCCCCATCAGTGATGACTACGGTTTTCCATTTTCCACAGTTAAGACGGAGATACAGACGCCATTATCAAACACGTCGTTTCATAATCTGGGCCTCACTAAGCCTATGAACACGGCATTTTTTCCTGAGTTTGGCTTTTATAATTCTGGCTATAATTCTGTCAACAGTGCCTAAAGACACTCCACACTTAGCTGCCATTTCCTGTTGTGTTGGCGGATTCACCAATTTAATCATATTACGGATTTTCCGTACGGCGTCAACAGTAGCAGCTGTACAACGTTTGATAAAAGTTCCACTTTTACCTGTTTTGCGTACATTATTTCAAATAACACCTTTCCTTTCCCATGTTGAATGCGATGCACAGTAGCAACAAAAATATTATGTCCCATCTGTTTTACTTGTTTCACAATGTGTCTGTATGACAGTTTTTGCTTCAAAAGCCCTAAAATAATACCCACAACTAATTCATTTATTTTTGGTCTAACCATATTGAATTTTCAATTCAATTGTGTTTAGTAGTGTACGATACACTACTTTACATAAATTAATCGCTTTACACGAGGTTTTGTAAGCTGAGAGATCTTATAGGTGTGTTTTGATAGTGTTTCATAATAAATTGAACACCTCTCGTACCATTAATTATCCGCTCTAATTTTTGATACCTTTAATAATCTGAATTAAAGCATGCGACTGGCAAATTAATATATAAAGTTGCTTTAATTGCACTTAGTTCAAATTCAATCTAAGTTACTAGTTTAACGGTTTGTCTAATCTAGGTATCCAGGACATGAAAACAGTTTTCGAGAAATATAAAATATAAATTTTCAGAAAATTGAGCTTTAAGCATTAATTTCTAGCTTTTTTAAATGCAGGTTATCATTACAAAGTGATACAAGAAGTTTGAACCTTCCTGATAGAGACAATTTAATATAAAGATATATACTATCATTGATTAATCTTCATCTAATGCATGTGACCAATGTGATCTCGTAGTCAAATAGTGTTGTCACTTCAACTTTTTATCAGGGTTTAATCCGAATTGTTAGATGAGGAAATTATATAAAATACTTTGAAAGGTTATCTTACTGCAGTAACTGTTATATCTTCATGGCACAACTTATTAATAATGTTTTCTTCAACAGACATGAATAACCATGATTCAACCTGATAGAATAAATATATACAAGTATTGACCATGGCTACAGCAGCGCCATCAACCGAGCGGGTCTATCTTTTCCGCCTATTAACTCTAACTGTAGATTGCGGCACTACAGTAATTAGGAAGATATTCGACCATAGAAGCTCGAATGCTCCACTAACGGTGCTCCTGACTAACGAGAAGCCAACCATTACTCGCCTTAAAACACAGAAAGCAATTACGAATGTCCAATTCGACTTGTTGTATCCATCAAGTGGTCAAGCTCCAACGTCAGCCGATTTCGACCTAAGTCTTTCCATATGCTTGCTGAGAAACCTTAGACCATGTGGTTTGAATAGGAAGTTTGATTGGAGTTCTCCACCTATTCCAGGGGACACTTCACTTGAGGCAGATATATGTCGGCTGAAAACATTTCGTAACGAAGTAAGTCTTGCAAATTGATACACAGATTAATGTACACTGTCTAACTTTTAAAATACAGATCTAAATGTTTTATTACTTCTAAAGATAATAGTGGTTATAATCACAGACACAAAGTCTAATTAGACAAATACATTTTATTGTAGCTGGCACATATATCAACAACAACAGGCATCAGCGAAGCAACCTTTCTTAACAAATGGGCTGACATCGAGAAGGTTTGTACTTAAATTTAATCTTACTCATTACAGTCAAATTTCTTTCATAATCGTAATGATGTAATTACATATATTATATATTGTGTGGAAATACGCCGTTTAGATGATTTGTTAGCATATGGCAGTTTATACTATCGTATTGTATGTGTATCATACTTCTGGTCTGTTCTTTTGTTTTTAATTCGTAACTGGCTAGACATTTGATAAGTTCTATAATAGATTTCGTTTAGTGTTAGCTACGCTGCGTTAAGTTACTGGAAACAGTAGTTTCAGCTTCACTGTATAAACAATACAAGATGGATACGAAAATTTTGATAAAATTAAACGTTTCCTTTATTAGAACTTTACAATTATACAGGTTAAAACTTTACATGAAAATATGCTGAAATATTTGTCATTCATATAAGTTTGTTGTTTTCTTTACAATACCTTTGCTTATATTTGAGAAAACCGACAAATCCCATTTCATGCTCAATTAAGCTAGATTCTAGTATACTAATTCTTATTCATAGTTATTTGTACATCAGTCCTAAGATTATTTCACATCAAGCTTAACATTCTAAAGCTGATTTTAAATAGATTTACCAAGCATATTAACGCGTCTGCATCCTTAATTATTCTGGATTATTTAAGTTTATTTTATACAAACTTATCTAGCATTCAAAAGTTTAAACATACTTAAGCTTATACCAGGATTTGACTAAGCAAAATAAACTAATTCATATTTAAATTTAATAAAGCTAAAGCTTAATTAATGATTAATTTACATGGCGTACAAAAGACTTTTCATATATAATTTTAAGGAATACTACAATTGATCTTATAAATTTAACTGGCATATTAAAGCTTTATTATATTTATCAGTTCAAGCATACTAAAGCTGATTTTATAAAGTCACCTACTAATTGTATATCAAATGATAAAAAGTAAGGGTAAATTTCTCGGAAGCACAGAGCATCAAACACACAGTCACAGGATCACGCATCTGCAAAGTAAGCCCACAACACAAAGAAGCTGTAATGGAAAAATAAATAAGGAGTAAAATGGGGTATGGGAAAAGGAATTTGAAGGGGAAAGTAGAACAATATAAAAAAGGAAAGCTACGTTCCGTTCTTTAATAACAGTCGTCACACTACAACGTAACTCAAAGTAGCGTAGACACACATTAACCAAAGATAAACACACAGCCACACCCAAGTAAATAACATAGAAAAACAAACGAGTTTGATACAAGAAAACAGTAGGGCACCGTTTTAGACTCACACGCAAACAAACGAACCCATATAAGCAGGAAAAAATACAACCGTGTAACGCCTTAGGAATCCGGTAGCCAAAGTAAAGAGGAGCCATTAAAACTAGCTCAAAGTAAAGGAGGAGGGGATGCAAAAAGTAGCGCAAATGCAACAATATGGGGAGTGAGGAGGAGGAAAAACCTTACAACAAACTAAAGTTAACTTGTACTGAATTTACCCAGCACGCTAAAGCTTATTTCATAAAAGGTTTTCCTAGCATATCGAAGTTTACTCAGACGTAATTTACCTAGCATTCTAAAGCCGTCATAATAAAAGCATTTTAACATTGCGGGTAACAAAAGCGTTTAAACCGAATTTCTTAACAAATCCGAAATTTTCAATATATGTTCAACTGTCGACCGCAACTAAAAATGACTTTAAAGCTGGACTTAGGATCAAAATAGTGTATGGTCCTTGTCTGTGCTTATTACTAAAACAATTTTCTGTGACATAAATATAGAGACATGTTGTTAAGATGTGATAATAATTATGTGTTCAACAGCAAAAGTGACTCGCATTTTTTTTTGAACGTTTATTATATCATATAAATTTGTAGATAAACGCACCCCTCACATGTATTAACTGTCCAGTAATTAGTTCTATTATACATCCATGTAGAAATGTATTTATCAAAAAGAACCCGAATGATCATAGAGTGAGTTACGATCGCTGACTGCACGACGTTACAATAAGCTTAGATAATAATAGATCTAACCATTTACTATTCTAACCTCTTCATTGTATTCAAACTGGAAAAATTTGTGAATAAGGGGATATTATTAGCTATTTAATGTTAATGATATGCATGTAACATTTTGCAAATCTTTAGTTAGCATTGATTTTTTATATTTACAATTTTTATGTCGGTAGGCCACTTGCTCTGTAAACGAGGGGTCCCGGGTTCGAGCACGCATTGACTGCACATTTTTCTTACTCTTTGAACAAGTCGTCTGATTGGTTCAAATAAAAATAGATTTGCGAATATAAATCTAGTAATATTGGAAATCCAAAATATACAGAAAACGAATGTAAATGGGTCGTTCTCAGATCTTCGTTCAGATCTTCGTTTAGAAGATCAAGTACTTTAGTCAGACTGGTGTTGCATCTAGAGTCATAAAACTATGTAGGAATGTTGTCCAGCATGTGACTTTGTGAAACTTTATTTCCCACTTTACTAAGCCAGAGTTAAAATGGGAATCCTTCGGTCAAACAAACACACTGTAAAGACGTAAAATTAAGACCGACCGTTGTATTGGTGATGTATGGCCTATGTTTTGCATGAGTTATTTTCTACTTTTCATCTGAATTACAACCAAATTATCATAGTTTACCCAACATAGACCTGTCATGAGAATTCAGCAAATATAATGCAAAAAAGATAATTACTCGTGTACGCTATTATACGAAATGCAAAAAAGATGAAATTATAGAAAAATATGAATTGGGTGCTAAAACATAAAATGAAACATGTGTAGATACAGTTAAATATTATTTTTCAGCGTTCCAAAATAATTTCATACAATTATATTGAAATGCATAGTTGCTATGTAGTTTGTCTTTTTTAACCCTCAGGTCCTCTGCAGACTGAACGCATCTGTTCCAAATCCTGTTCAAAATCTTCAGCAAACAATTCAAGATTATAAAAATAGTCCACTAGATCCCGCAACAGAAGAAAAAGTAGAAAAGGAAATAGAGAAGTGGCAAGAATTTGAGAAAGAATTGGAAACTAAAGTACAGCATGTGCAAGAAAAAATGACTGACATGAAAGAAGATATTTGCGCCATAAAGGATGATGTTGCTGACATGAAAGGGAATATTAACGACGTAAAGGATAATATGGACGATATGAAAGGAAATGTTGACTTATTAAATGATGATGTCAACAAAGTTAAGAACGAATTGGAACAATTAAAGAGTACTAAAGGTAAACATAACAACTAAATATACATTAAACGAGTAATAATAATCAATGCTGATCGTCAATTCTTTAACTTCATGAGTTAAATATTTGTATCTATAGCACTAATGAATGTAACTTTTGATATATTGAAAACATTTTTTTTTCAGTGAAGTTTGAAGCAGTATTGATTAATTATTACATACTTGTTTCTGTTCCACGATATGTTACACTGGTACCGGAAACGTTATTTATTTCCATACACTGACGCCTGAATTTCATCTTGGGTGCGTGACATAATTTAGTGTGTGCTGTTGCGCGATTTTTAGTATTGTCAATCCTTTTCAGGCTATTGAACAAATTCATTATATTTACATTATATTGATACATGTAGATGAGTATGTAATGAAAAAGATTACTACATTTGCATCAGGAAATATGCACTCGTTCTTCAGCGGAAGAACATTGCGCCCCTAATACCACAGTCACACATACGGTGCAGATAGCTACGTTTAGCTACGGATAGAAACGTAGTAATTCGTACCGATCCGTACCTGACCCGTACGGATTGGTACGAACTGATACGGGTTACTACTTTTAGGTACGGCTCAGGTACGGATCGATACGGATTACTACGTTTCTATCCGTGGCTAGACGTAGCTACCCGCGCCGTATGTGTGACTGGGGTATTAAGTCGCGCAATATTTCCGCTGAAGAACTCGTGCATATTTCCAAATACAAAACTAATAACCTATAAATGTTCTACCGGTCGTGGAAAATTTAGACCGAAACTATTTACTCTAAGAATACTTAGAAAAAAAGTTTTTAGTAGAAACACAATCGTGTAATGAAAGCCAATGACTCTTTAAAAGATGCATCCATCCGCTGAGATATTCAGTTATTTAAAAAACATTCAGTAATAATAATTTGGCTTTTATTGTTTTGCATTTCACAATTAGCAATTTATCCTAATCGTATACTTTATAAATCCTTCATAAGCTTAGTAAAAGGAATAGCGGATATGTCTGACCTATAAAATTTCTTACAATTCTAATACAGTATCACTATGATTCATGGTACAATAATTAAAACAGAGAACATATAACAGAAAACGCTGTATCACTACGTTTCAATTGCTTTAGAATGTTTAATGTAAACAGAGTCCCTTTTGAAAGTGGATACTTGCTTACGAATAGACTTAATATACTGCGTTCAACAAACAGAAAATAATGTTAAGGATGAGCACAAACATGCACATATAGTTAAATATTGCAAGAAATCTCTTTAAAAATTGGAAAGATGGTTTTTGTTGACAGGTGGCCATTCACCGCGGGTAGAATTTTAGTTATCTCTGTTTATCAGGAACACAAAATAACTGCCCCCAGTACGATAAAAGAAAATCTTCTGCAAACAGAATGCTTCCGTTGCCCGTTTTCAAAATACACACACTGACCTACAAGAACCATTATGTTGTCATAATGATTTTTAAATTACACTGGTATGATCTATTTTAATAGCTTGTACTTGTGTTAATACAAGAAACATAAAGTGAGTATAACGGGCTTACAAAAGTAGGCTGTTAGATATTTAAGTAGTGTGCTAGAGAGGCTAACGGGCAGACATATTATGAAATTCATTTAGCTTTTAAGGTAGTTCTGCATGTTTGATAAACCGATTGCGTAACGTCATTTATCCGGAAAACGCAGAATAAGGCCGGGATTCGGCGTACGGAATTGAAAATGATTTTATGATTTAATCGAAACCTGAGAGTAAATTTATTACAATGGCACTGTTGCTATATTTCTAAAGTCAAAATATGATATTAAAACATATGACACATTAAAAAATGTCTTAAAATTAGCGTGAAATATCCGGTTTACTTTAATCTTGGTCAAATATCTCAAAAATAAGGACACGGACCTATGATCTTGAAGGGGAAAATATACTAACCCATTTCAGTCGCGCATTTTATACCTAAAACACGCAGTTCGGTAGATTTGTACTACGAACATCAAACAAGTGATAATTCATCTTCCATCGTGTACCGGTCACATTTCTTCAATACATCATGTGCAAACTGCCGTGACCTCTAGACCCGATGTTCATTAGGGAAGGTCACGCAAGTTTTTTTCTGTAACGTTGACGAAAGCATAAAATATGTTGATAATCTCAGCAATATGGAATATTGAGACAATGTGACTGGTGCACGATGGAAGATAAATTATCGCTTGTTCAATGTACTAGATACCAATTCACCTATCTGCGCGTTTAAGTTGAGAAATGTACGCTTGAAACGGGTTAGTATATTTTCCCCTTCATGACCCTGGTTCTTATAGAATACCTAAGGGTAGGGTATAACATGTACAGAGGCATTTTCTTTCTGGTCTGGCGCCTGTGCACACGGCCCTATCTTTTTTATTTGCTTAATTTTATATGTATATTCTGCAGCTTTGAAAATCAGTGTTTAATCAACATCTACATCGTAGAAAAACTTTCGATCCAAACGGCAGAACTACCTTAAGTGTTAAGTCACGTTGCTGCCTAAACAATTGATTTATTTGATCCTTGTCGTAATGGGTTTCAAACGAAGTAATGTCCCTTTATGTCGCATGTAGCTAAAGAAATATTTGACATATAGTGATGAAACATTCTATAATTATTACAACATTTAGTGGGGTATGACGACGTCATTTCATGGCCGATTGGAAGGTAAATTTGTCACAAAGTCATCCAAGTTTTAAGCTGTGAGATCGTTTGAAGACACTGTGTCACAGTGTTATATTTAAGAAAATCTAGGTCACAGTTAGGATGTATATGATTTATATGAAACCTGGTTAGAAACATCTACGTCAGGTGTTATATCGCGACATCTGTGGTAAAGGGTAAATCAGTTCATGGAAGAAAAACTTATAAACACTCCAGAGGCCATATTTTCTATCTATAACCTATGTAAAACTTATCACCAGGTTAGTATTCCTTAAATCTATGTCATGTTTAAAAGTTGGTCACATAGGAAATAAGGTTGCTATGTAGAAGAATAGAAATAAAAATAGAATAGAATTGAAGATGTCATGTTGTATGAATATTTATGTCAATAATATCTAGGCCAAGAAAAATATTGTTATACTTCAGATCTGCTAGGAATGTATAAAATCGTCTTAGAATGTTAATATATATTTTAATTCTGAACTCAGTTATCAGAAACAGTGTTGTCTGTGATCATAAACTAGGTCACACTGTCAAATCACAGAAAAGCCTTGTTATCGTTATGGGGGCCATATGTTTCACCTATTATTTCTTGCACAGGAAGTATCCAGTGTGTGTCCTTATTTAGGTACAAGGATTTAATTTGATCAGATCTAAATATGTTGAAAGAACAGTAATATAATTATAAAAATTTCAATCATTTCTTAATCTAAAACAAAAACAACAACATCAAGTTAACTGACATTAAAAGGCATATATAGATATAATCGATATTTGTCTGAGAATCTGTCTCTTGTCAATGTTAAGAATGTAATATACATTGTATGCTGATTTTTACTCATAAATAAAAATTTACCGCTTTAGATAAATTAGTGGAATAACGATTATTTCAGGCGGATCAGAGAGGGAAGTGCAGGGAATGCCGAGCATATACCAAATAAAGAAAGGTAATGTAACATTTGTGATAGCAGTCACCTAAGATACTAACTGGACATACTGGATCTTTGTTCATGTTTAAAGTTCCTTGCCGTTTCTGTCAAGTTGCTTGATAAACAATAATTGACTGGTGAAATTAAATGTCTTAAGCTCCGACAAATGCTTTCTATGGTTAATAATTTGTCTGAACAAAAATTCTTGGTTGTTTAAAAAGAGCATTACTTTGCAAATTGGATTTCTGTAAATGCAGTTCCAGATGTCAAGTCAATATCTTAGGTAACTAATAATTTGACATAATGTCTGTAGTAATGCTTAAAGGTTTCTATCTATTAGAAATGTTTGACAAAACAAGAAAATAGTCTAATCAACAGTGAGTTCGAGGTTTGTAATCTAAGTTATTTATCAATTATATTGACCATGATAATCTATTTGCTCAGCATGTATGCTTACTACGGGCATTTAAGTCGTTATTACCCATTTTGATAACATGAATAACATTAAGGATTCGCTTGATATTTGCGGTTTTGAAATTTGAACATCACAGAAAAAAAGAGACGTTTTACATGAAAATTGTACAACATATAAGATAAAAACAATATTCTAAACAATCCAATTGTCAATTTACTAGTAGATTCTTGAATTCCCCAAAAGCGACCACATTTAGGGATCACCCTTCTGGACAGTTTAGCGCATTTAAGATCTCACCATTTGCAAATTTTTCAATATGGAAAACTTCATTTTTATTCATTTGCAACAATGTACGAGTGCTGAAATTTCGAATAACCTGGTTAAACATCGATTTCAAACATTTTAAAAATCGTTTATTTTGTTCCTTTACAAATGTATTTTTTAATTGGAGGGGGGGGGGGAAGTAACTTCTTGAGAATATTTGGTGTTCAGGGCAGTACGGGACAATAAGTTTTAACATGTATTTGACAGGGATAGTTGGTAAACATGTTGTTCGTTTATCAATAATAGTTAGACATTCAATTTACGGTTCATTATATCTTTTTTGATGGAATAAACATGTCTGTTTCACGAAAGTCACTGTGTTCATTTGGTAATGGCAAACTATCAAATATTGTATTTAATACAGACAAATAGAAAAGTGATAGTCCTAAAATTATAAAAAAAGGAAGGTTTGATTCATTTATTTTTTCTACTGGTCCGCCAAACGTAGACCGACAAACGTATTTCAATAGATTGTCTTTTGCAAACGTATCTAAGGAAGACAACTATTGTAAGCAGATGTACATACATTGTTATGACTTTCATAAAACTGACATGATTAATCTATAAAAGGAGAATTACAAACCGTAAAACTAAGTTCTAACAATTGTTTGTAAGAGAATAACATCGTTATAAGCATTGTAGGTACTCAATATATGATTTCCCGTTATGTCCCGTAATGTCTCCTATTTAAAATGTGCTCGAAAAGTTGGCCCTTCTTTGGAAACACAATTCAATTTGTAAAGAAATGAAAAAAGAAAAATCTCAAAATTCATAAAGACGATGTTTAACTTAGTTATTTGACATGTCAGCACTCGTACATTGTTGCATAAGGTGAGATTTTAAACGCGGTACACTCTACAGAAAGTTGGACCCTTAAGGTGGTCCCTTTTTAGGAATTCAAGCATCAATCAGTTAATTGACAATCGGTTTCTAGAATAATATGCTTATTTTATAAGCTGTTCAATTTTCATGCAAAACAATTCTTTCTTTCTATGATTTGGTGATGTTCAAATTTTAATGCGTCAAATATCCATCCCATTTCTTAAAGTCTTACTCGATTATTAATGTCTTATTAATATGATTATCACCTATGAGTCGTTCCATAATGTTAAGAACGGTATACACTTATAATGATTTTTGTGGTGTTTTACATTGTAGACGGACCCACATTAATATACTCTTTATGTATTATATATTGTTTTCTCACAATTCTATTTATTCTGACAGTGTGAAAACAAGTTTCAATGACTACAATTTCTTTTGTGATATACTATTGAAATACAGAGGTAAAACAAATCTGATTGAAATGCTGAAATAATTATGTTACGATAGATGAATTTAACTTCAGTCTTGACAATTTCTATGATTTAGACTGGGATGACTCTCGAGAAGCATGTTATGGGAGATATATTTCTCAATTATAGATAACTTGTATCTGGAAGACATTTCTGTACGTTTGCAATTTATTTACAACACATTTCTTCAACAGGGCTACCGGTATCATAAACAATGATAATAGTTATTTTCTACAGTAGCTCTGATTGAGTTAAAAAAAATTGAAGCAATTAATGCGACTAGGTATATCACTGTATAACTCAGTTAGTCATTTTGCGTGACCAGACTCTGACCGTTCGTTTCCACATAACATGTGTTTAGGATGCTACTATCACCAAAAACGTATTAAATTTAAAACACGATTTAGTTTGTGTCTGTTGTGTGTTGCGGACTACAATAAAACTCAAAATCCTGCAACTGATAATCGTTAGTGAAGTAACGTATGTAACCAGGTATCCAACAAGAACGTGATGGTGACGTGTCTAACTAGTATGAGCTGCAGACGTTCCCGTAAAGCACCATGTTTTATATCTCAAGAACTTCCTGGTTTGTTTTTTAAATGTGTTGCGAACTAAAAGAATATGCTGAAAATATTTTTCCTAGACCTAAGACTGATAACTCTTCTGGAGGTAGAAGAGGACCCTATAAACCATCATCAAAATTTATGATTTCCTTGCAATCTATCCTTCATGTGGCCCTATATATCATCATCATTTCAACTGTCTTGCTGTCGATTCCTCACGTGTACAAAATGTATCAAAAGTAGAGGAGAGCCCTATTTATTATCATCAGATCAATTGTCCTTTCCATCGATACTTCATATGTACAGTTTCATGTCCCAGATAATAGGACAGCCTTGTATATCATCAACAGATCAACTTTCATTGCCATCAGTACTTCACGTATACAGTTTCATGTACCGAAGCTAGAGGAAGGCCCGATATACCATCATCAGAGCAATTGCCCGTGCCACCGATACATCACATGTACAGCTCCATATACAGGAAGTAGAGGAAGGCCTTGAATATCATCAACAAATCATTTGTTCTTGTCATCGATACTTCACACGTACGGTTTCATGTACCAAAGATGGAGAAAGGACTTACATATCTTCATCAGACCAATTGTCCTTGACATCGATACTTAACGTGTACAATTCCATGTACCGGAGCTAAATAAATGTTTATATATCATCATCAAAACAATTGCCTTGCCATCGATTCTTCAAGTGAACAGATTCAGTGAAAGGAGATATGGTCCGAGAGCTCACGGACTTTTATTGCAACAATTGAGGCCAAAAGAAGTTTATATATTTTTGGAAACAATATTTCATATCCTCCATGAAAACCCATTTCTTAAGTGTCAAAGCCGTGCCTATCTATATTTTGTTCACTTATGTTTGTGATAGGGGAGGTAAAACTCACTTGTAAAAAATTAGGGGGTAGGGTAAAGTTTACGACTACCAGTTTTTTCACTGTTTAATTACAGTAACTATCTTATTGTCAGTTAAATGTATATATGTCAACCAATGTCAGCTAAAAGAAATTCATCAAAAAGGAATGAAGGGCAAACTTGATATTTAAGGTCAAATGTCAAATTTATGTACAAATCACAAAAACTGGCATATTTGAAATTTATTTTTATTCTTAAAAATTAGTTTGTTATCATACGTCACTCAGTTTTACTTATGTAATGTGTATATATCAGCCAAAGTCAGAAAAGCAAATCTTATTGCAAAACGTCAAAGTCAACCAAGATAATTGAAGGTCAAAGTTCATTTTCATGCAAAAAATGTGAAAAATGTTACCTTTACTTTTTAAATCTGTTTAATATGTATTCACATTATTAGTCACCGAAGTTAATTTATTTTAATGTCTGTATGCCAGGCAAAGTCAGCAGTGCAGATGTAACCCCAAAACTGTCAAGGGTAAAGCTTATATCAAAGGCCAAAGGTCAAATTTGTGTGAAAAAAATGCATGAATAGCTTCCTGTTTGAAATATAAATGCTATTTCTAATCATTATTAGTAATTGCTCGTGATTTTTTTAAATGTATATATGTCCCACAATGTCAGTAATAAAGATATCGTCTGAAATCAGAAAAGTTCAAATGTGATATTAGGGGTCAAAGGTCATTTTCATGTAAAAGAATGAAGAAATGGCTCTTTAACTTCTTCTTGTTGATAATATTTTGTCGATATTAGTCAACGATATCAGTTCAGTTTAATGGTTAAATGTTAGGCGATGTCTAGTATGCAAATATAATTTCAAAACATTCAGGGTCAACCATAATATCAAAGGTCAAAGGTCAAAAAAGTGAGTAAAATGTTGCAAAAATATCACCTGTTTGTAATAATTTTTATTGTTTAAAAGTATTTGTTTTGTCATTTTAGTAACTGATCGTTATTTCCATATTCGCTACGCTCAAACGTAAATAAATTATTTATCCCATAATCAAAGTAAATCGAGGGAAGAAAGAAGAACAAGTACATAAATGCATTTTAGGATTTGTTGTCTGCATTGTCATGTATCCACATTGTTAACACATTTCAAACTTTAACACAACACATCATGCATGAACTATAATACTATTTTGTTGGTTTTTTACAGAGCGAAAACTGCAGATATTTATATACACAATATATACAAAAACTGCATAAAACTTCTTTATAATTATATCCTGTTCAGCTGACTTCAATCATATAAAATATCAATTTTCTTTAATTCCTACACGGAAAACTTACATATATGAATATACTTTCCCAGTCAGTGTGCTGCGAGGCGGCTACTCAACCCTAACTCCGTCGTGGGAGGGGGAAGTAGAAAGATACCAAGTCTCAAGACCAGCTACCATCTTCCGGCGGCCTGACAACCCCCACAATTTATTGCCGAAAAACATTATCCTCAGTGAAGATAATGTAGTTTATAGAAATTCAATTGCTAGCCAAAAGCATGTACATTCATTAAATGTATGTCTTCCGAACATATCATTTCATTAAACTTATAATATACGAGTACATATAAATTCATTTGAATTCTTACAATGTATTTATATCTTAATGAGACTATGACAAAATCGATTTTGCACTTTTGGTAAAATACTGTCTCTATCTTTCTATCTTACAAGAAAAAGTAACTTTATATTTTTAAAAGATCTTTAAACAAGTCAAATGATTGTATCATTCGTGGTACGTCAGTCCATTGTAGAACAGTTCCCTATATGCATCATTATAAAACACATATCCATCCCAAGAAATCTAGGCGACAATGTATCCAGAAAAACTCCTCAACTCTTGGAATAATCTGTAAAATATAAACTAAACTGTATTATTATCAACATCGTGATGAAAACTGTACCGATTATACTTAAATCAGCTCTTACAATTAAGCCGAGCAAGTTAACCAAACATATCATAAAATACATGAGGGAAACTTCCATGCAGTGCTATGTGCTGTTAATATTCGAAATAATGTTAAAACTCGTATTACATTTGTTTATGACGTGGCTGTCACACTTTTATGAACATAAAAATATAATTTATTTTTAGTTCCTAATTTCTTTCTTTTGATAACTGTTTTCTCCAATATTTGAAAATCTGTCATGAGTTTAACGATTAATTGATATACAAATTCAGTTGAAACTAATATTGAATTTCTAGTCCTGGTTGCATGACTATTGTATAATTCCGTTATAAATATTGAAATAAATGCCACTCCAACCGTTTACAAAATGTACAACATGTATATCGACCGATTTGTTATTATCATTATTATTTGTTTTAACTTTTATATCTTTTCAAGACTTCAATATCTTATTGAAATTCAAAAAAGCTTCCAATGGGTGGGCGGGATGGGATCCAGTTTGTATACATGTAAGTTGTGTGTGTTGTGTTAAGCAATGCAGACAACCTCGAATGATTTAACTGACTATTCAACTCAGCTATATACCAACTGAAATTTGCACGAAATAATCGTGCAACCAACACTTCAATAACTTTTCAATACAGTAAAATCTCGATTACTTTAAACCTAGAATAAATACATTTATTTCCTAATTCGCTACGCTCAAACGTAAATAAATTATTTATCCCATAATCAAAGTAAATCGAGGGAAGAAAGAAGAACAAATACATCAATGCATTTTAGGATTTGTTGTCTGCATTGTCATGTATCGAACAACAAAGAAGGAAAGGGATTATATTATAATTTTAATGTAAGATGCAACTATTGTTACACTTCTGATAACTTTTAATCGTTTCTAAACCTAAATCGACCTCTTCACTATCACTGAACAATTGATATTCTATACAGTAAATATCGACTTCATAGCCGTCATTATATTCATAAAATATATCAGAATGCCCTAAAAGTATAAAACACGTATATTTCCCGATGTTAGTAAAACTGAGATGTTCAAGAAAAACTTAAGTTGTTGGAATGCAATATTGATACACATGCAAATGATGTTAAGAAAAGTCAATGTCAGATATTGTATACAGACGTAACATTTTGAATGACTTTTGCTCTTTGCATGCATGACTGCCTTTGAACACTGAACAAAGATTTAACAAATAGCCAGTTAACTGACGGCATGAAGTGCAGAACAAATACCCTTATGCATCTTTATGAAATGATACAAGTGTTATTTTGTGTTCAATTATCTTAATAGATAGTATATGCGAGGCCTTTTAGAACATACCGTCATTATAAGAAGCCATTGTGCTAATCAAGTATATTCAATATTCAAAAGATACCCAGATAAATGATATAATGTTGGAAATATTGATGCAACTGAAAATCTAAATAATACGTGCGTGAAAATATCTGAACAAGGGAGACAACCCCACTATCAAACAGACTATGACATTGTATGATACGTTGAAAATAATATGATTTAGAAATAAATGTGTTTGCATAAAAACGTATTTCTTTGCTATATCATAATCTTATAAACATAGAAAGTGTAATTGCGATAAACATTGACAAAATAACTATAGAACCCCTAAATATAGCCCTTGCCCATCGGCTTGCCGTAATACAGCTATAAATCTCGGGCCTTGGCGCTTGTTCTTGCCCGTCGTCTTGGCGAAATACAACTTTATATTTGCTAAATCATAATCTTATAAATATGGACCGTACAATTGAGATAAAAATTGACAGAATAACAATAGGACCATAAATCGCGCCCTTGCCCACCGGCTTAGCGTAATACAACAATAAATCTTGCCCATTGGCGTTCGCCCTTGCCCTCAGCTTGGCGTAATACAACTATATATTTGCTAAATGATAATCTTATAAATATGGGTAGTGCAGTTGCGATAAAAAATGACAAAATAACTATAGAACCATAAAACTCGCCCTTGCCCATCGGCTTGGCGTAATACAATAATAAATCTCGCCCATTGGCGCTCGCCCTTGCCCTCGGCTTGGCGTAATACAACTAAATATTTACTAAATCATAATCTATATAAATATGGATAGTGCAGTTGCGATAAGAATTTACAAAATAACTATGGAACCATGAATCTCATCCTTGCCCATCGGCTTGGCGTAATACAACCATAAATCTCGCCCATCGGCGCTCGCCCTTGCCCTCGGCTTGGCGTAATACAACTATATATTTGCTCAATCATAATCTTATAAATATTGATAGCGTAATTGCGATAAAAATTCACAAAATAACTATAGAACCATGAATCTCACCCTTGCCCATCGGCTTGACGTAATACAACAATAAATCTCGCCCATCGGCACTTACCCTTACCCTCGGCTTGGCGTAATACAACTATATTTGCTATACCATATAGTACAATTGCGATAAAAATTGACAAAATAACTATAGAACCATGAATCACACCCTTGCCCATCAGCTTGACGTAATACAACTATAAATCTCGTCCATTGGCGGTTGCCCTTGTCCTCGACTTGACGTCATACAACTATATATTTGCTAAATCATAATATAATAAATACGGATAGTGCAATTGCGATAAAAATGACGAAATAACTATAGAACTAAAAACTCGCCCTTGCCCATCAGCTTGATGTAATACAAAAATAAATCTCGCCCATTGGAGGATTCCCTTGCCCTCGACTTTGCGTCATACAACTACATATTTGCTAAATCATAATCTATAAATATGGGTAGTGCAAATGCGATAGAGTATCAAAGGAAGTTAGTTGTAAGACAGAAAGAGCAGGAGTTAGAGTTTTTGATGGAGAAGAAAAGATTATCAGATGAAGTGGAATCATTTAAACAGCAATTAAATGAGGATATGATAAGGAAAAAAACAGAAATGAGACAAAGTCATGACATGATAGAGGAGATAGAAAGGAAAGATATGGAAATGAGAATTAGAAAAGAAATGGAGGAAAGTATCAGAAAAGAATTGGAAGTAAAAATGCTAAGTGGTGCAAAGGAGGAGCAACGAAAACGGGAGGAATCGGAAAGAAGGAAGCTGTTAGATATTGAAAGAGAAATGGAAGCAAGAAACCGAAAGGAAATAGAAGAAAGAAGAAGAAAAGGGGAAGAAAGAGAGAAATCATTGAAATTAAGGAGAGAGAAGCAAATGAAGGAGGAAGATGAGCTGATGAAAAGCATATATAGACTTAAAGTTAGAGAAGAAGAAGTAAATGCTGAACAAGAGACGGAAAGTGCTGATGATGAAGAAGGAAAAGAAATAGAGGAGAGGATACGAAGATTAAGAGAAGAAAAAGAAAGCTTGGAAAAGAGACATAAGGAGAGAAGTGGGAAAGCAAAAGAGGATATGAAGGAGCAGAAAGATGAAGAAGATACGCGAAGATTACTCAGCAAGCCTAAAATACCTCAGTTTGATGGAAACCAGTTTGAAGAATTGGAAATAACAAGACTAATTGAAACAAAGCTTTACAAGGAATACATACTGGCCCAAGATGTAAGAAATTCGATAACTGAAAAAGCAAGAAACGTTCTACTTACTCTTAAACCATCAGCTTCCACTAAGGAGATACTGAAGAAAATGGAGGATATCTATGGAAATATTAGAAGTGGAGACTCCATCATACATGATTTTTACTCGGCAAAACAGACCACAGGAGAGCCGTGTTCAGAATGGGGTGTTAGAAGAGAGACACTATTCTATCAAGCACTAGAAAAAGGAGAAATAGAAGAATCAAAGAAGGATTTAAAGTTAAAAGAGAGATTTTGGAGAGGTCTGTTGTCGGAGAAAATCAAGATAGCTATATAGCACGACCATATGGAAGGCCTTATAGATGGAGACGGTATGGTGATAATAGAAGTGGTGATGATAATCCAAAGAAGTCGGAAGAAAAGAAAAAGGAAACCCCATCAAAAGACCATTCATCAGAGAAGTCAAAGGACAACTTAAACTAGATGCAGTCTCTGTTAAAAGGCAAACAAGAGACAATCATCAAAGCCCTGACATGAAAAGAAATATGTTTCACAGAAAAGTTGGAGATAGCAACGAAAGTACGTACAATTATAGTTGAAGATATAACAACAAAAAGCCTCATTGATACTGGATCCATGGTAACCACAATTTCTGCTAAGTTTTATGAATCATTAGATCCTGTTCCACCATTATATTCATTAGATGAGTTTGAATTGGACATCAAATGCGCCAGCGGACAAAGTTTACCATATTGTGGCTGTACTGAAATAGACAGAAAAATTCCATCATTATCGGACACTGTCTTCAGTATTCCTACATTCATCGTTGAGACCACCGATTACCACCAATCTGTTTCAGTTATCATTGGCACGAATTTAATTAGAGAAGTGAAGGCAAATTCGGAAAACAGATCAGAGAGTGAAGCTTCAGCTTGGAATATGGCATTTGAAGCAATTTCCAATTTTTCAGTCGGAACTGTAAAAGCAACAAAACCTACTACCCTGCATCCCATGGAAACAAAAACAATTACAGGATTTGTCAGGAAACAAAAGAATATCAAGGCAGCCGTAACAGAACCATTAGAGGATACTTTTGAAAGTCAAGCAGCTATATGTCGAAGAGTTGTCAGTCTAAACAATCCAGGAAAGAACGCAAGGGTCCCAGTTAGAAGCCAATCTATGTCAACTCCATGAAGTGAATGTCATACGGGAAGCACCTATCTTCGACAGGAAGGCAACATCTGGAAAAAAAAGTGACAAAGGTTATAATCTTGATCCATCGAAGTCTGCAAACATCCACCAGCAGCAAACAGCACCTGAAAATGAAAACTTACATATGAGTGGAGATAAACAACTCAAGAATAATCCTGAAAAAGAAAATACATCTACAAATACATATGGAGTGGATCTGAAAGATTCAAACTTAACAACAGAACAGAAAGAAAAAGTATATGCTCTTTTTGAGAAATGGAAGTCAATATTTCCGAAGAGCTACGTATAGACAAAGGTCGGCACAAGTAGCAGCATATCTTAGCTCTACCGAAGCAACCCGTGACATTATCATTAACTCTTTTTTCAATTCACCTCCTCAAAAAAGGTGGAGCTAGTGTTTACAGGTCGTGAATTTTGAGAAAATGACTTGTAAAGTAGTGTTATAATAATTTATATTTTTGGACAAATTGAATTATTTCTGTTAAAGAATTGCTAATCCCGCAATTCTTCAGTTAAGATATACATATATTGTCGATTTTAGTACTGAATAATGTTCGTTGCCTAAAGTCTGTGATTGTCGCCAAGGACCCAAAAGCTTATGCCTTAATTTTAGTCTGAAAAGGGAAAATTTACATTCTAGTCTAAAGGAGGTAAAATCACAAGGGTGAGAACCATCTAAGAATTGTTGCGTAACTGGGGACCAGTTCTTTCTAGAGGAATTCTTAAAGGTATACGTGCGTGTTCGGTGCGAATGTTTCTTACAATTTGGTAGAAATGCATTAAACGAATAGATGTGCAAAAATGAGAAATAAAATTACATTGAAGTATGAAAAGTAGTTGGTATCATTACAGTAAATTTGAATTAAGTCGATATAGGGTTGTCTTACCCAACTTGTCTGTGTGTGTTAAGACACTTGATGGTTTTAGTCAGAGCTGAATTTCTACTATATGTAAATGGTTACACTGTTTCATGGAGGTGACTTGAACTGTTAAAGCAGAATGGTTTATTGCACATCAAATGCGTGTTTTAACCTTTCTGTGCTGTCAGCGCTTTGATTTTTTAATAACATACGTCAGGATATTTCCCTGTATCAGTTTCTTACAGAAAATTGGCGTTATGTTAGTACTAGTTATTCCCAAGAACTATGGTTTATCTTAATATAACTGAAATTAAACACACTTTAGATATGAGTGACATTGAAGAAGCCGTGGTCGATACGATTTCAGGTCGGACCGTATTCACGTTCTAAGCGCTTACAAGTACCTCAAGAAAAAGAAGAGTAAAGGCAATTTTAAAAATTATTCCTTCTTAATGAGCAACAAACTTGTTTGATAGCACCACGGAGGCAAAACATCAAATGTCATAAATTATTCGCACACTGTCATTATCACTTCTATGGTTATCTACAATACATTATTTTAATAAAACATATTTTCCAAGATGCATACCTTGTTAATTAAATACTTACTGCTCCTTTTGCTAATATCTTTGTCGGAAAGCAGTTTTATTGAAAATAAATCATTTAAAATTTTTGATGATTGACATACTCTCTCTTCCTTTATAAATGATGGTAAGACTCCCAGTCCATCTAACAATATCATAAACGAGTACCTAAAAAGTACAAAGGTTATTTTAATGGCAATATATGTTAAACTCTTCAATTGTGGTCTACATGCAGGAATATTACAGCTGGTTAGAAGGCACTATTATCCCTATCTATAAGAAAAAAGGAGATCCAAAAGACCCGGTTAATTACCGCCCCATCAATATTTTAAGCTGCCTAGGTAAACTTTTCACCTCAGTACTGAATACGAGACTGACAAGGTTTTTGGAAGATAGCGGAATACTACTCGAAAACCAAGCAGGTTTTCGAAAAGGTTATTCGTGTAGTGATCATATTTTTATATTACATCTCTTAACAGACCTTTTTTTTTTAAAAAAAGAAAAAAGAAAAAGAAAGAAACAGAAGCTTTTCTGTGCCTTTGTTGATTTTTCTCAGGCCTTCGACAAGATATGGAGAGTAGGTCTTTTGGCATAAACTTTTGCAAAATTTTATAAATGGGAAACTTTTTGAAGTTATTCACAATATGTATAAAATATTAAGTCTTGCATTTTACACAATGGTGAAACATCATCTTCATTTGTATCTGAACTCGGGGTTAGACAGGGTGAGAATTTATCGCCGGCACTTTTTACACTGTTCCTTAATGATCTTCAGTCGTATATGCAACAAAATGGTAACGTTGGCATAGAGCTCAAAGACTTACATGACTCGACTCTATGGCTTAAACTCCTTATTTTGCTATATGCGGACGATACCATTATACTTTCCGATTCTCCGACGGATTTCCAAAACTGCTTAAATACATTCAAGGAATATTGTCAAACCTGGCGACTAAATATTAACATAAATAAAACAAAAATAATTATATTTGGTGCTAGAAACATAAATGATTATAACTTCAAATCAGGTACTCAAGATATTGAAATAACAAATAAATACCACTATCTGGGGGTGACCTTTACAAATAATGGATCTTTCTTAAACGCAAGAAAACATGTCGCTGAACAAGCAACAAAGGCTATGCATCTTCTATTAACAAAATCAAATAACCCTGATTTACCAATAGACCTAATGTTGAATGTTTTGATCATACGGTTCTGCCGATACTAACATTTTGGATTTGAAAATCTAGACTTACTCGAAAAAGTTCACAACGATTTTCTTAGAAAATTAACAAAAGCAAGGAAAAGTACCCCAATGTATATGATTTTCGGAGAATTGGGGAGATAACCTATTGCTATTACTGTACAAGGTCGCATGATTTCATATTGGAACCGTCTATTATTAGGAAAGGAACATAAACTGGCATACACCTTAAATCAAACAAATTATGAATCTAAATGGATTATGAAGATAAAAAGCATCTTAAACTCTGTGGGAAGACCAGACCTCTGGCTAAATCAACATAATATTACTGAAAAAAATATGTACAGATCAGTCAAACAAACACTTGTAGACCAGTTTAAACAATTATGGCACGCACAACTACAGCAATCAAATAAAGGTTTAATTTATAGCAGTTTTAAAGAAAGTCCGGAAATCGAAAAAATATTTTAAAATTACCGATGAGAGATTGTATTACACTGTTTAAATTCCGCACAGCAAACCATAGGCTCCCTATAGAAACGGGTAGATGGGATGGGACTGCTTTTCAGGACAGGAAATGTAATTTATGCGATAGAGAGGAGATATGCTCGGAGCGGCATTACTTGCTTAGATGCGACTTTTTCCAAAATCAAAGAAATACTTATTTAAGAAATATTAATATTCGCGAAAGTACCGACTATGGTTTTAAAACCCTATTAACCTGAACTTCTGAAAGCATCCTGAAGAAAGTGTGCAGTTTCATAACTATTTAATTTATAACTAAATCCTTCAATAGATAAATACCAGTGTCTCCCAGCTATGCCTATAGTCTCTTATTTCCTTAACATATTCTTTTATCTATTTTTTGCAAACATTAATAGTTCAGATAATGGAAACCATATTGCTGTTAATAGCATTTGCTATTGTTAAGTACAATGAGTACTTGCTATTGTTAGGTACAATTAGTACTTGCTATTGTTATGTGCAACGAGTACTTGCTACTGTTATGAGTACTTGCTATTGTTATGTACAGTGTCTGCCTGAAATTATCATGTTAAATGCTGTTTCTTTCTCTTCTCATTTTGGATACATAGTTATATTATTTCACTTTTTTATATTATACATGTCATCCACGCATTACTTTTTCATATCTTGTAATATTGAGAGCATTGATGGTAAAAATACATTATTTAAAAACACGCTGAAATGTTACAAAAAGCATTTTATGATCGTCACCTACGCTCAATACATGGTAAAATGCTAAAATATATCAACTGGCTAAACTTAACCCGGGGTGGGTCGTTGACTTCAAACCATTTGCCCCTCATCGATGTGGGTTCGAAACCTCATTTGGGGCGTAGAATTCTTCACGTGAGGAAGCCATCCAGCTGGCTTATGGAAGGTCGGTGGTTCTACCCAGGTGCCCGCTCGTGATGAAATTGTGCACGGAGGGGCACCTGGGGTCTTCCTCCACCATTAAAGCTGGAAAGTCGCCATAGAATACTTCATTATGATAATAAATATTCGGAAATGATGAATAAAGTGGCTGCAGGGGAAAGAAAAAGCTATGAATCACAGGTGTTTGCTTATTTTGTTCTATAACTGTGTATGCCGTAAAAGGAGACCGATAGTGGTGATTTTTAATCGCCAAGGGAAGCATTAATTCTTTTTTTTAAAATAAATATCTTTATATCTTTGTAAAGAGAAAAGAATGACGAACACTTCTATAGGATAATAAATAGTGTGCGTTCATTCTAATGAAAATAATATTTGTTAAAAAAAATCCTTATTTGTTTCTATTGGAAACTATCAACCAGATAAACAATTGATACCGCGCAGCCAGGTGATTTCAAGGGGGATAATTTTACCTATAAGACGGCAAAATTTACCTTATTGTTGGTCATGACATATTGGTTTAAAGTTATTGCACCTTGTGTCATATGATGTAGGTGATGATGTGGAACAACTACTTCCATTCAGTTTGAATCAAATTTATTTCGTAACAACTGATATAAAGTGAAAAAAACTTCAAAATTATCCTTACATTCTAAAGGGGGCATAATTCATGAAAAATTGGTGCAAGATTTATGGCGCTGTGTCACATGATGTGGGTGATACGATGGAACAACCATTTTAAGTCTGAATCCAATCCATTTAGTAATATCTAAGATAGAGTGAAAGTATATTAAAATTTCATCTTGAAGTTCTAAGTAAAAAGAGGAATAATTTATGAAATATTATTCTAATATGGCTAACAATGCTTTAATCATCTCAACGATGTTATGTTGACGTCACGTCAACGTGATATTTAGCGCTATGTACGCATCAAGAAATAGAAATATTTCATGAAATATTTTACTTAATAACATGTTTTAAACGAAATGTCACATTGCACAAATGTTTTGATTACTTATACACATACTGAATTAGTTATTCGCTTTGCTCAATTTCGCAATAATTTTCACTCGAATTGAATTATTCAGCAAGACGTATGACCGTTTCCGGTCCTGGAGTGTTTTAACAAATACCTACTATTAGCGCCATGCTTGCGCGAAGAAACAGTTCCATCATATTTGAAATTTTACAATAAAGAATATATTAGAATCGAAATAATTTATAGCAAAACAGTGCTTTATCACTATTTATACACTCGGGTGGTTATACGTAGTCCGAAATAGTTTCACTCGGGCTGCGCCCTCGTGAAATTATTACGCCCGACGTATAACCGCCCATCGTGTATAAATAGTGATAAAGCACTGTTTTGCTATAAATTATTTCTTAAATAATGGTGTAAGAGTTGTGCCATATGATGAGAGTGATGATGAGGTTTAAGTTTAAAGCAAATCCATCAAGTAATTAAAGGAACGGAGAAAAAAAGGGGAAAGTGTAAAAATAACTTCAAAGTTGGTAACCAAGGTGGGACTTGGAAAGACGCCGACGCCGACGCCGGAGTGAAAGGACAGCTCTTCATATACTCCATATGGCCGACCTAAAAATACGCAATTTACTTGCCAACCTGTACTTATTTATATTAAGTGGGTGGGATATGGCAATGCATATATGTTTATTAATAAAGCTTAAAGCGCCTATAAGGAACGAAGAGCAACATTTTATAGCCGACGCAAGAATCGGTAGTCATTTGGCATGTTGTACAAGTTGGGTTTTGCCGTCATGCGTAAAACTACCGGAAATTTCAGTCTGTGCCAGAAATTTTGATTTCAATGCATTAATCATTAAATATCTGCATTTTACTCTATAGATCTACATATAAATAACATATACTCCATAGACATTTAAATGCTTGTTAGTTTAAACAGATTTTTTTTTCAAGTAAACATAACATAAACAGCATTGTTACAACTTTAATATTGGAATTAGGAAAAACAAGTTACAAGGCATTTCGTTCACTGAAATCAGATTCTGTAATATGTCTGTTTATTTTATAGTACGTATCTTTCGTCTTTCATAGTAAACTGCAAAAAAAGCCCTGCATATTTTAACATTTAAAAAAGATTTGATGACATGTCGAAATGAGCCTCGCTGTGCAAAAACCAGCCTCGCAGTATGGTATAAATCGACATCAGTAAATGAACAAGATAACGTGTGTCTTGCATTTTTTATTTTTTTAATATTTCCAATAAAATAAAAGGAAAAGGCAAGGAAACGAAATAATACACCTTTGTTTGCAGCAGTAGTAACCGAGTTCCGGTTATGATGTCACCGGAACAGCGCTTAGCCTAATCAATAAAAAATGATAAAATAAAATAAAATATCAACGCCGTTGTACTAAAAGTGACAAATGCCATTAAGTTAAGTTTTTTCTTCAACGAGTAACACCACCTGTGGATAATTAATTGGTTTAAGTTTCAAGGGAAGTGTGTACCTGTAATTTTCTTTGTCCGGTGATAAGACAATTTCACAAACGGCGGAGAGTCGATGGTGTTTAGGTTTACGGGGGATTGAGTTGGTTATAAAGAATGGTTTGTTGTTGTTGTTGTTTGTAAATTATTTTCTATCTTTTCTTTTCGTTGTGTTGCAGCAGACAGAGCTACTGAATATTTAGTTAACTTTATAAAGGACTGTATCTTACCCGGAACCAAAATACATGGTATATATATACTGCTGGAAAGCATTTTACTCATATTATAGCATATTGCAATTATATAACTTGATCGAATAAAATAAAAGTATGTTTAAATTAATTGCCGAAAGTATCAAATGACGTGTGAAGATGTAGAGCTAATCACAGTTTCTGTTTCCGGCTAACAACCGCCAAACGTATCAAAATGCAGTGAAAATTTTACGCTGGCCAGATATTAAATTTCCAGCTACCAACTGCCAGAAGTATCCAATGACGTGTGCTGATGCTGATCAAAGTTTCTAGTTCCGGCTAGCAATTACCGAACGTATCCAATGACGTGTGATGATGCTGATCAAAGATTTTAGCTCCGGATAGCAACTACCAAACGTAACCAATGACGTGTGATGATGCTGATCAAAGTTTCTAGTTCCGGCTAGCAATTACCAAATGTATCCAATGACGTGTGATGATGCTGATCAAAGATTTTAGCTCCGGATTGCAACTGCCAAACGTAACCAATGACGTGTGATGATGCTGATCAAAGATTTTAGCTCCGGATAGCAACTGCCGAACGTATCCAATGACGTTTGATGATGCTGATCAAAGTTTCTAGTTCCGGATAGCAACTATCAAACGTAACCAATGACGTGTGATGATGCTAATCAAAGATTCTAGTTCTGGCTAGCAACTGCCAAACGTAACCAATGACGTGTGATGATGCTGATCAAAGTTTCTAGCTCCGGATAGCAACTACCAAACGTAACCAATGACGTGTGATGATGCTGAACAAAGATTTTAGCTCCGGATAGCAACAACCAAACGTAACCAATTACGTGTGATGATGCTGATCAAAGTTTCTAGTTCCGGCTAATAATTAACAAACGTAACCAATGACGTGCGATGATGCTGATCAAAGATTCTAGTTCCAGCTAACAACTATCAAACGTAACCAATGACGTGTGATGATGCTGATCAAAGTTTCTAATTCCGGATAGCAACTACCGAACGTAACCAATTACGTGTGATGATGCTGATCAAAGTTTCTAGCTCCGGATAGCAACTACCAAACGTAACCAATTACGTGTGATGATGCTGATCAAAGTTTCTCATGCCGTGTATTCCCAGTCACAATTACCACTTTAGATTTTCGCAATAGAGAACTGTGGCAAGTCTATATCTGCATGTAGTTTTCGTGTGGCTATCGATGTGTAACATTAACGTATTCGCATCGACCGTTAATTATAGGCTATAGCATTTATTTTTATCCATCGGTATTTAACAAATTAGAAGAGTTAAAGACCCACCAATACCTAGTGGTCTACTTTTTCCTCCCGCATGAACTTTGTGCAAATAATTCTGGTAATACTGGTATCATATAACTATTCTACAAGATGACAGGTGGACAAGCTCAGTCCGGTTTTCATAACTTCACCTGCAAACTTACTTAGTCATTCTCTTCTCAGTATAGTTTTATAAAAAATAGAGTAATAACTATCTTACACTGTATATAGAAACAAAGTGCTATCTAAACTCACCTTAATACGTGAAGTACCGTGCATACTACTACAATAATTGAATACTATATTTAGTAATACATTGTCTTAGCCTTATATCTGTTACTGTCAAACTGTTATTAGACACTTTTTATTTCTCATTTCTCCATACAAAAATGTATAATTACAATTATGGAACAATCTGACTGAAGTAGATGATCTTCTAAACGAATATCCGAGAAGGACTCATTCTTAATGTTCTTCTGTATATTTTTGATTTCCAGAATTGCTATTTTTAATTTCGCAAATCTATTTTTTATTTTAACCAATCAGACGACTTGTTCGAATGTCAAAGATTAAGAAAAATGTGTAGGCTGTCAGGGACTCGAATCCGGGACCAGTCGCTTACAGAGCAAGTGCTCTACCGACAGAGCTAACGCTTTACCGACAGAGCTAACCGGCTATCTGACACTTTACGTAATAAAAAATGTAACTATTAAAAACCCAGTCTAAGTATAGATTTTTTATTCTTAAGTAACACTTCTGCCTGGCTAACGGAATGGTCGTCAGAACGAGGCTATCAACAGCACGTCTTCAGATCCTAAGTATAGCGTAATAGGAGATGTACTTCAGTCAGACAGCATTATGGAAATACAAAAGGTTACAGTTAGTTAGTGGTGTGTCTTTAAGGTAACTTGACAATAGCCGCTACTGACCTTGACATTTTAAAGGGATAAGTACAAATATATATAACTCTCAAAGATAGAACTGAAGCTCAAACAAGAGATGGCACTATTAGAGACAAACGCCCCCGAGGTTTGTCCAAGAATGCTACAGTTCGATGCGCAAAATATGCCAGAATAGTTAAGGTATGACTAATTTTTCGACAAGAGAAAAAAATTCTCCGAATGTAACCTTGACCTTAGAGCTAGGGTCTGGGTCTTGAGCATGACACACTACCCCATCATAGGGAACAATTGTGACAAGTAATGTTTGATGATGGCAGAGTTATTGACTGGACAAGAAACATAAATGTTAACTTTTTAATCTAAGTTTGACTTTGACTTTGAAACTAGAGATTTTGGACTTGCGTCTGACACGTCATTTCAATATAGGGAACGTTTATGCCATGTAATTTTAAAATGTCTTCATTGACGGAATAGGTATGGAACTGACAAGAAACACACCATGTAAACCGTTAACCTCTAAATGTGACATCGACCGTGGAGCTAGTGGTCTGGTTGTTATGCACGACACGTTTTCTCGTTATCGGGGAATATTTCTGCTAATTAATTTCGAAATTTCTTGATTAATGACAGAGTTACGAACCGGATATGAAACAGACCCTTTTAACCTTTCACTTGACTTCTAAGTGTAAACTTGATCTTGGAGCTAGCGGTCTGGGTCTTGCGCGTAATCATTTTGTGGGGTCGAATCTACGTGAGTTTTTTTTTTTTTTTTCATGTTTTGTCTTTGTGTGTGTGTGTGTGTGTGTGTGTGTGTGTGTGTGTGTGTTTTCTCTCTTTTCGTTTTCATTTTTATTTCCCGTATTTTTGTTTCTTTCTTTGATGGTTTGTATTTGTATGTATGCCTTTATATAAAACAACAGTATGTTTATTATTTGCATGGCTTAAATGCATGCATTTAGTCAATATCATCTTTCATATAATGGTAAACTTTTCTCATCTGCCATGTCGGCTTACGATACTTCTCTGTTGTGTTGTCACATAGTTCATGAAGGAACATACCGAAGAATATTCCTCCTGCCAATAATCGATAGCGGTCAGATTTTCTATATAGAAATAAGAAGGGCATGTACACATTTTACTTAATAACAAAATTACTAAAAATAAGAAACCTTAGGTGCAAACATATTACCAAAGTTCAACATTTGATTCATCACAAGGTTTTTTTTAATTAAATTTTATCTTAATTTTTGATTCGTTCTTCGCATGAAGTTTGATGCCATCATTTCGTCATTTTTTCCCTTCTTTGTTTCCATATAAAATGTGCAAAAATCTCATACATGCGTTTCTTCAAAGCCTTTTTTGTATAAAACCATTGATATGAAAGCTTAGGTGCAAGAACTTTCCTACTCTCATTGAATTTATCTTTTGAATGATATCTATTTCATTTTTGTGAAATAAAAATTTGATTCGTTCTCAGACGGTTTATTTCCACTAATTTCGAAGAAAAATTAACTTCAGCGCGAAGTTGTTGTTGTAGCGTCATAAGCAGACGATATTATAGTATGCCGCGTGAACATGCGGTATTGTGATCAAAAGGTTAAAGTTATGATTTAATCATTTAATGTAATTTTACTTCGCGAGTAATTCATTTTGTGTTAATATCACAAAAACAATATAAGATAAATATTGCATTTTAATATTTCGGTTCTAAAAAGAAAGAGATGCGCATTTTTTCTTATGTTGTTGTTCTCACCTTATTTCATATACATTTAAATATCAAGTGTCAATTATGCCAATTATGTCCTATCCTTCCTTTCCTATCGACCCTTGGATCACAAATGCAAACTGTCGTAAAAAAGTAAAATACAGAATTTTTTGTATATATTTTACTTAATAAATTTGAGTAAATAAATTTCAAGGTCCGCCTTGATCAAATTAAAGCTGGAAAAATGTCCGGAGCATTTTTTTGTGTACAAGAATGTTTTTGCAATGTAAATAATATCTGCATTTAAAACAGAATTGAATTTTGCTTCAGTAACTTAATGATATATTTTTGTTTTCGTGAACATTTTACCTGGTTTCATGATCTTTTCAGTTGTCATAAATGTCGTCGTGATTAACTTACTTTCATAATTTATTGTACATGTTCAATTCAAGATAATTTTACATGAAACAAATTTCTATATAGAAGTAATAAAATGTTGTATGCATCACGCATAAATCTTTTTTATTGGACCTGTAATAAAACTTGCCAATTACCTCTAAATAAGGAACGTTAAAACAACACAGACGTTTATAATACTGATAAGGCTGTAACTGCGTTTTGAATTTAATACGGGTATTTGTTTTGTAATTACAAGGTAAAATTATCATGCGATTTTAATCTTTTGCGTATTTTTTATTTTGCAAACAGTTTTCATGTATTGGTGGAATATGTGTAGTTATATTAAAATGAATAATGTCTGTCTGAATACGGCAAAATACCTGTACCACGCTGATTGCCACTATCTATTTTTTTTTTAAATTTTACAAACATACCATAATTTTCGATTCATTAAACTTCCTATTTTGTCTATGTGTTAAGAATTACTGAATTGATATACGTGTGATGTTCAACCATTTCAGATTAAAATAATTCAAAACCTACACCTGTGTAATTATAAATTGTAAACAGCTGTTAAAAAAAACAAAACAACAAAATAACTTACGTATGTATTTTTGTGACATAAGAATGGACGTGGTAGTGGCAGCAGGTATAATGCATATCAATCAGACAATTTTAAAATATATTCGTCAAGTTTATTAGTATTTTGTGACTTCCCTGTTCGATATTTTGTCTTTGTTTTCCTTTTTTTGGACAAGAATGTGTTATGGCCGTAAAAGTTATAAAATCGGATAAAACATGGTTCGATCTTCTTTTTTTTTGTTTGGGGGGGGGGGGGGGGAGGGGGGGGGGGGGAAGGGGCGGCGGTACCTAGGTCTTTTACACATATTATACTTAAAGACAGCGTTATTTAAAACAATGTAAAATCAGATCATATTTCTTAAATATATATGTCAGATTTTATTTTTCAACGACAGCATATTTTATAGATGGGAGACGCCGTAAAAATATCAATGCTAGTGCTATATAAATATAAAAGGATGTGTCTATGGGTACGAACCTTCTTTTTTTCTAGAGATTAAGGGTCATTTACATTGCAGATTTGGTTGAAAATGAAAAAAAAAATAAATAAATAAAAGACTTCATCGATATTTGCCTTTAACTTGAATTTAAATGGTTTACAGGTAGCAATGTTCAGCCGATTTGTTACATTGTTTTTCGAAACATGTTAAAATATACATTCTTCTTATATAGAATATGTATGAAAATAATTTTATATGAAAATATGGTTTTTATTGCTGATAGATATGGTCTATTGATATGAAAATTAATTTAATAATTATAAAATAAACATGTTAAAAATGCTATGGTTTAGAAAATTACATATTAAACATTCATTTGATAAAAATGACTTCTTTTATTTCTAATGAAAAATCCCTTTTCCATAATTTGTAACTCCAGTGATAATTCAAGCTTGTTTAATTATCTTATGAAAAACCTTCTCTTTTATTACACTTGATATTGAAATAAACATCCAGGTGACAATACCCGGAGGCAGTAGATATCGACATCGCAATACCGGTCACCTGTTACCAATATATGTTACCAATACCAAATAGCTGTTGTCTCCCCTGATATCGATTTTCTGCAATATCGGTCATGAGGTCAATTCTTCCTCATGTCTAAATGTTTACGAGAACATGATAATGACAGCGTTTTGAACCGGATATGAAACAGGACTTTTAAACTTTCACTTGACTTCTAAGTGTAAACTTGATCTTGGAGTGGGTTTGGGTCTTGCGCGTAACCAACATTGCTCCCTTATGTAAAAATTTATGCCAAGTTGTTTCCAATATCCCTCCAAACCGGCCACAGGGGGATATCAGAGTGATATATATCGACACGTAAAGATTATTATGATATGATTCTAAATATGACGTTGACCTTGGAGCAAGGGATCTGGTCTTGCGTGTGAACATTGTCTGATTATAGTTACCATTTATGCCATGATATTTCAAACCTCCATGGATAGCAGAAAATTGGATCGGATACAAAATAAACCCTGTTAACATTTGAACACGAAGTTGACCTTGGACCTTGGAGCTAGGGTTTATTTTGCTAAACATTTTTGCTAAGTTTACTTTAAACCTCTTGTTGAATGGCAAAGTTACGATCCGGACATATAACAGGGACTGTTTGACTTCTAAGTTGACCTTGACCTTGTAGAAAGGGGTCTGAGTGTTACACATGAAACGTCGTCTTATTATGGTTAATATATTTATGCCAAAAAAATATTTCATGGATGACATGAATTACAGCCCGCGACAAGAATTTACAAGTTACGGTCGGACGGACAGACAACGCGATTTGAATATGGCCGCCTTCGGGGGGGCATTGAAATCAAAGAAAACATACGGAGGTAAATAAAAACTTATTTGCTGATACATCTTTAAAGGATATAAGGATGTTATCAATAATTAAAATCTTAAAATTATCAATTTTTTTTTTTTTGTTTTTTTTTTTGTTATTTTTTGTTTTTTTTTAATCTTGAAATAGATATATACTTATATAATATAATAACCACAAAATATATTAAGGCCCTAATAACAACATACTTATTAGGCCCTGACAAAGCTCTGAAAAATAGATCTTCAGAAGCAACGAGGACAAAACAATTAGTAAATTTTGCAGACTCGATTTGAATGATAGTTGTTTTAATTTGTACGCTTAGTCAGCAGTGTACATGTATTTAGATAATTTACACACCATGCTTTGCACGGAAATGAATTTGCAAACCATGCTTTGCACGGAAGGTTTTTAGATCAGAGGGTTAGACTGGTTAATATTCATCACTAAAACCCGGCAAACTGTATGAAATCGAAGTGGTATGCATATTCATGGCATGAGTTCCGGCTAGCACTTACCAAAACGTAACCATTGACGTGTGAAGATGTGATCAAAGATTTTTGCTTCGGATTAGCAACTACGAACGTAACAATTACGTGTGATGATGCAGATCAAAGTTTTCTAGTCCGGTAGCACTGCAGAACGTATCAAATGACGTGGGATGATGCTGATCAAAGTGAATTTTAGCTCGGATAGGCAACTACCGAACGTAACCAATGACGTGTGATGATGCTGATCAAAGGTTTTTAGCTCGGATAGCACTACGAAGTAACCAATTAGTTGTGATGATGCTGTTCAAAGTTTCTAGTTCCGGCTAGCATTTACCAAAACGTATCAAGGACGTGTGATGATGCTGATCAAAGGTGATTTTAGCTCGGATAGCAACTACCAAAACGTAACCAATGAACGTGTGATGATGTGATCAAAAGTTTCTAGTTCCGGCTAGCAATACCAAACGTTTCCCATGACGTGTGATGATGCTGATCAAAGATAAGCTCCGGATAGCATCGGCCGAACGTATCCAATGGACGTTTGATAATGCTGATCAGTTTCTAGTTCGGATAGCAACTAACCAAACGTAAACCAATGGGACGTGTGATGATGCTAATCAAAGATTCTTGTTCTGGCTAGCAACTCCAAACGAAACCAATGACGAACAAACACCCTGCGATTGATGCGGATCAAAGATTCTAGTTGCCAGCTAGCAACTGGCCGAACGTAACCAATGACGTGTGATGTGCTGATCAAAGATTTTAGCTCGGATAGCAACAGCCGAACGAACCAATGACGTGCGATGATGCTGATCAAAGATTTTAGTTCCGGCTAGCACCTGCCAAACGAATCCAATGACGTGTGAGATGCTGATCAAAAGATTTTAGTCGGCTAGCAATGCCCAAAGTAACCAAGACGTGGGATGATGCTGATCAAGAATTTTAGTTCCGGCTTTAGCCAACTGCCAAAACGTATCCAATGAATTGTGATGATGATGATCAGATATTTAGTTCCGGCTAGCAACTGCCAAAAACGTACCAATTGACGTGGTGATGATGCTAATCAAAGATTCTAGTTCCGGCTAGCAAGTGCCCGAACGTAACCAATGACGTGTGATGATGCTGATCAAAAGATATTAGGCTCCGGAGAGCAATGTGAACGTTCCAATGAAGTGTTGATGATGTAATCACGGTTTCTAGTCCGGTAGCAAACAGCCGAAACGTAACCAATGATGTGTGATGATGTGATCAAAGGATTCTAGGTTCCACCTAGCAACTGCCAAAAACGTATCCAATGGACGTGTGATGATGCTGATCAAGTTTCTATTTCCAGTAGCAACTGCCGAACGTATCAATGACGTGTGATGATGCTGATCAAGATTTTAGCTCGGATTGCAACTGGCCGAACGTAACCAATGAGTGTGATGATGTTGAGTAATGAATTCTAGTGCCAGCTTGCAAATACTGCGACGTACCAATGAGTGTGATGATGCTTGATCAAAGATATTAGCTCCGGATCGCAACAGCCGACCGTAAACCAATGAGCGTGATAATGTTGACCAATGGATTCTAGTTCCGGCTCAGTAATACGAAACGTAAACTAATGTCGTTGTGATGCTGATCACGGATTCTAGCTCCGAACAGCAACTGCCGAACGATCTAATGAGTGTGATGATGCAGATCAAAGTTTTAGTTCCGACTGGCAACTGCCGAAGTATCCAGTGACGTGTAGAGATGTAACGCTAATGAAGTTTCAATTTTCGGCATCAACCTGCTGAAATAATCTGATGACGTGAAGAATGAAGCGCTGACCAAAATTCTATTCTGTGTAACAACTGCCGAAAATATCTACTGACGTAAGATGTTATGCTTGACTAAGTTTCAAATTTCCCGATATACAATCGACTGAAAGAATCCAAAGACGAGAAGATGAATAGCTTGTGGTAAAATGCATCCACGATTCTCGACCTCTTTGTGTTACAACTAATTAATTGTCCTGCTATATTAGCCTGTCTTTCAGTACTGCATATGAAAGCAACATACTGCACAAAATAACACAAGCTGGTTAAGAATACAGTATCATGCTGTCAACAGTGTATATTTTCTTTATAAAATATGCACACAATAACCAAACTATGCAAGAACCGCACAGTGTGACGCGACGTCATATGTTGGTGCTAAGTCATTTTTTTTGCTATATTTTCTATTAAAGAAGTTATTACTATCGCTATTTATAATGCAATATATATAATGTCATATATCTTAAACTGAAATAGGAAACCAAGCTCTATTTCATTTGTAACTTTTAATTAATATAAATAAGCTATTGGCTTTTTTTATGGGGCCCAATAAGACATAACAAAAGAAATTTTGCTGTAGAAATGTAACGGGAAATTTTTATGATGTACGATAAAATGACAGATGAAAACAAAAACATGTCTGACGCTCATGAAATTTTTCGTGAAATGCTCGTTGTCGTAAACTACTGACATCATACACGTAAGACAGAAACCCGTAATCAGGAACGCGTCGGATACACTTTAAAAGTTCAGACATGGGTGTGTTGAGATTCAGTAGAAATATGACATGTGGATTTAAGAAAAAGTTTTTTAATTCTTATGTACTCGTTTTCTTTAAATAATAAATCTATAATATTCACACAGAAATATATTTTGGCACTTTTTCGGATTATGGTTATATCTGACATTTTTATTTCAGAGGTCAGAAATGACATTTAGATTTTTAATGTTAGTTACAAATGTCCACGCTACTAGTAAAGAATATAACTGAAAACAATACGTAAAGTTCCAACTTGGTTGAATTACAGGTTACAAAGTTGCGTTGTTTTTTAAACTGAATTAAAATATTATTTAATTTCAGTATGAAAGCTTGTATGTTTTAAAA
>NW_026461989.1:0-18796 GCF_021730395.1 Mercenaria mercenaria | reverse complement strand
GATCATTCAAATGTATCACAAAGTTATTACGTTTTTTCCGTGTCTAAGTAAATGTCCCATTTGTAAGTTTGATTACTCTGCGCCCCCCCCTTACCGTGTACTTTATTTAAAGGCGCCGTGGACCACACCGACATTTTTATTTTGCGAAAGGGGCAGCATTGTGTGTCGAAATCCCTTTACGTTTTAAAGAAATCACATTAATACAGCATAAAAGATATATTCAGATACATGTTAATGAATTTATTAAGTTCATGAAATTGCCAGAATTCCAAAGAAGACGGATCTACATGTTAGGAAATGACGAAACAGACGCTTGGAGAGCTAACAGAAGTCCGGAACAAATTTATGTTATCAAGGGCAAATACTATGAGAACTCTTAAGCACTACCGCTAAAAAATACAATTAATCAAAAAAAACATTTGTGCTCGTGGCTTCGTCGTCCCGTAGCTTTCTAATTGAAGCTTCTTCAAGAACGCACTTATTGTTAAATATTTCCGAAGGTGGACAATCATAAAATTTTGAAAATACTTGTGAAACTTGATATTTTTAATTTTGTAAAGATATTTTCAGAATCATAATAATCCTGCCTTTTGATCTACAATAATACTGTACATGTATATATTGTTTTAAAAATGTTGTATCGTTTGACATACATACATGATGTGCATTATGATATGTCTTTGGAACAATAATTTATAAACTTATAAGCTCGGGAAATATTTTGGTGTAAACATAAGAAAAGTTGAAATGAAAACCAGAACTATTTATGTTTTCTGGTCGTTTATTATAAAAAAACGCTCATGGAATACAGAATAATAGAACGTAATATGACTTTTGAACAGTAATTGCTCGAGTTTTTTCCAAGCGTCAAATGTAATGAAAATGGCGTTTTCTGGGTTACGCTTTTTAGCTCCCAACTTATGACGTCGCGTCTGTATTATTTTGGCTTAGACTAAAGTAATAACATTTTAAGGGGAATGAACTTTTCTGTAGGTCTCAAACTGTTCAAACTATCGGGTGTGTGGGGGGATGGGGGGAGGGGTAACGCCGTTTTTCACGTATTTCAGTCATTTAAGGCGGGCAGTTAACCCTAAACAGTGTTCCTGGATTCTGTACAGTACAAAACCTGTTTGCGCAAGTAAACTGCCAACTTCCCCACATGAATTATCAGAGGTGGAGGCACTAATGATTGCAGACACAATGTGTTTACAAATAGTAACGGAGAAATACGGCCGCCCGTGGACGAACTCACGCCCCCACGATCCATAGACAGATCTCTACCTACTGAGCTAAGCGGGCGGATTGTGTATGTGTGTTTGTGGAGGAGGATGTAGGGGGTGGAGTGGGCTATAAATGGCTGTATGTTAACCTACATTTCTTCAGTGCTAAATAAAATCAGAAGAAAAGTGGTGGTCATGTTTGATGCAAGAAAAAATAATTTCAGTCAAATCACAATATTTGCTAAATAAATGGAGACCCCAAATATACTGGTGGTGTATGATTACGTTTCCATGACAATTTTGTCATATTGTTATTCCATTATGAAAAATGCTACCTCACATGTCAAAGCATAGATCTGTCATGTGATTTTAGCAAAAAAAAAATGCAAAGAAAATAAGGAAAAAATAGCTCTGCAGGCAAAAACAAACTGAGGACTATTTGTTATCCGCCATTATGCGACGACTATTTTTTTTCTATTTAGTGTCTGTATGCTAAATAAATTAATTACCGTAACTGTTTGATTTATGATGGCAGTCATTATTTTGTTCAAGTTGCAAGATTTCTTGATTAGGAAATATCATGAAATGTTGAGTTTCTGCATAAGATTGTTTGTTTACACATCGTAATACCCACGCAGTAAGTTACTAAGATAATTTATAACCAAAAACCATGCAGGGAAATCTACCAATTTGATTGTTGTAGACAAAGGTGTGCAAACGCCATTTGTACCCTGTCATAACATTACGGTACCTTGCCTGTTTTAGAGCTCTTGAAAATTCCCTATAAAAGCCACATCTTTCAGTTTAAAAAGAGTCAGCTGGAAAGTTGAAATATATGAATAGGAGATTGTGTGTTGATAAGAATGCTAGCTTGATATTGTACATCATTGATTAAAAAGGCTTTAAATTGTTATTTAGTAAGTGTAAAAGTGTATGTTGGTTTCGTCAGAGCTAAATGCGAATGTTTGAGCTACATTAAGCACGTACATTTTTCTTCCATACCGAGGAATATTGCCTCCAGCCAATAATCGATAGCGGTCAGAGTTTCTATAATAGAACTAAGAAGGGGCTGTGCAACATTTTACTTAAATAACAAACTTACTCGAAAAACGAAACCTTAGGTGCAAAAAATATTTACCAGAGTTCAAATTTGGGTCATCACAAGTATTTTTTAAATGCAATTTGATCTTTATTTTTGATTCGTTCCTAACATGATATTTAATACCATCATTTCGTCATTTTTCCCTTCTATTTTCCGGGTACTTCTGCAAGTACGGCCGATGTACTGTAAAAATCAGTTTCAATAAGGTATGCGGACCTATGATTGTACGCGATAGCAAGCTTCTTCTGTTACGGGAGTAAATCCTCCGACCTTAAGGGAGATTCAGTAAGTCAATACGAGTTGTTGCTTATCATGTTATGAAATTTTTGTATACATCGCGAGTTAGTCTTTCGCTGGCAAATGCCAAAGAAGTTGGACTTTGTCCGATAAAAAGATCTGATATACAATATTTACGGACTAATCTGTTGGGGCATTTGACATTGAACCTAGGCGACCGGGTTCGAACCTGAGTGGCCTCTTTTCTCTATGGTAATGGCTTTGCCCTTGCAACAAGGTATCATTAATTAAATCGGAATCAGGTTATGAAGTATGGCTCCTCAGACAGGACCACCTCTCAATTTAATATTATGAAGATGTATGCATATTTTCACGAAAATGATATATTTGAGACGGTCTCCGAGAAACCGTCGGCGGTAAGATTATACAAGTTATTATCCGTTTAGGGGGACAATGTTTAAAGTCAATTTATAAAAGTTATTTCGATTAACTATCTTGTGTTTGGAAAAATTCTACAATTATTTGAAGTAATGAATAACTATGTACATTTACGTATGGCAAGTACGGAAATCCAGCTTTTTATCTTACCCTTTCACCGGTAGACGGGCGGAACATTGCGATAACGACATTATGAAATGTCGCTTCCTATTGTTCGAGCGGACTTCGGCGTTTCGTGTATCGTTTGGAATGGCGCGCGTCGACCTCAACCCTAACCGCGACACGCGACATACGATATGACATTTGGAAAATGTCGCTTCGCGTTGTCGAGCTCGTTGTGTTTATTCGCATGTCGTTTGATAATGTCGACGTCGCTTAGCAGGGTCGACAACGACAACGCGAAGTGACATCGCGGACAATACGAAGTGACATTGCGACAATGCGACACGACGTTCGACAACGCGATGTGACATCGCGATATATCGTGCTTTTGAAAAGCGACATTTCACAGTGGATTTCGCGAAATTGTTGTTTGGGATTGTCGCCGTCGTTTGCGATTGTACGGTGTTCACTTCGTAATGTCGGCTATGTCTCTTGCGTGTCGTTGTGTCGACCCCGCAAACGCGACGGCGACATTATAAATGGCCCCGAACAGGATTCCGTAATATTTTCTCACTTGGATTTTCAGAGAAATATTTACTAATATATTTTTGCGCAGTGATATCTCTTTTGTAATTATGTATATATAACTTCTGTTCAAAATTGGTATGCCCGAGATCAGGAGGGCCCGAAATATCGGAAATAAAATATATTCTATTCTATTCTGTAGTAGTGAGGGCGTTCATGTTACGCTGTATAATCACGTAATTCCATAGCTATTGGTGGACGTAACTATTGCCTGATACTACTATGTACCGTCCACTATTTTGCCCATCGGGGGGGTGGGGAGTGGGGGGGGGGGTGGGGCTGACCTAGGGGAATTTGACATTTCAAAAAAAATTGTAGGTTTCAATCCCACCCTAGAGACAACCTTTTTTGTCAAATCCTCCTAGAGACTGGTTGGTACATCACATGTTAGTCAAATTTCCGCCTGTAGAGAGAATGGTCTTCTGTCTAAAGTCAGGTATGCCCGCCGCTCCCCGGGGGCGGGCAAATGATGACAGGTGCATTAATCTTCGCATTGTTTTCGTGTGTTTTCGTATTTTAGCGATATCTGTATCCTGAAAAGATCAATATAATTGAATAACTGATATACCGTAAAATCAATTGATTTCGTGGGCATGGAATTTCGTGGTTTTGGTCAGGGACGGCCATTTCGTGGGGATTATGAAAATTCATGTATTTTATCCCTTTTTTTTGATTATTATAAAAGAATGGGATTTTAACTTGTTCGTTGGGATTAAATTCTGTGGATTTGACATAAGCCCGAAATCCACGAAAATTCATATAGTCACGTAGTCAACAAATGTAGTAAACTCTGTTGACTTTCACACGGAATTCGGAGTTCAGTTCAGACATTTTTTAAAATCTTATGTACGTAATGGTATCAGTTTCAATATTTTATGACATTGTATTTAATTTTTCTCGGGTACTGACGCAGAGTGCCTTGAAATATACCTTAAAATGATTAACATCACTTGTCGTTCCCTGAAGATCTGGTGTCGACATTTTGTTAGAACAGTTACTGAACTGCAGGTTTCAAATTTTCCTTGATTTGTTAGGTTACAGATGAGATAAAAATGATAGGCAAACAGAGGGACTTCGATACGCAACCCGAGCTTGGAAGCATTGGTGCTTTGTAACTGTAATTCTTTGGAATTTTTTATATTGATTTGATTTATGTGTATTTATTGCTCTTTGATATATTATTACAATACAATTCAAAATACATAATCACAGGGCAAATGGGTCGGACAACAAGTTCTGGACTACATTAGAGACTGTCCCTTCCCTTAAGCTTTGTTAGAAAGAAACGGACACAAAACAATAACAACATATACACTATTATTATATTTATAGATAGTTAGATGAAAAAAAAAAAAGAAACAGAAAAAAAAATGAAAACGAACGCACGTATATGCTACATTGACATTTATAAGGCAAACACAAATAGACAGTTATATATTTCAGGCAAAGACAATGTTTTGATTTTTAAACATTTATTCAATGAATTTAGCAGTATGCAATCGGTATTTGAGGTATGAGTAAATACCATACTTTGTGAACCAAAAATTTCTAATGCAGCAGTCCATATAGCCAAAACGTAGCTCAATTTGCAGGACTTCAACAAAATGTGGGTAAATAAAGAAGTAAAACCGAAAATCAAAAATTTAAATAAAGTAGAACGTTGTACCTGTATTTTCCGAATTTTCGGTAGCATTTATGAATCCTTTTTAAATTAATTGATTATTAAATTCATGAACTGAATAATTATATCTTTAGTTCAAAGTTTCAGTTTAAATGGCATTATGCATACTTACTGCACACAGTGTGCTTTGGTGAATCGTTTTTTTGAAAAGCATTTTTCGGTTGTTGTGGCATTTAAATGTGTAAATTTAACGGTAATGCTGATAATATTTTTGAAAGTTGATGCTTTAAGAATAAAGAAACCGGACTAATGAAAAAATACTTATTTTCTTCATTCTTCTATCAGAAGATCTCCCTTACATATAGGTAAAAGTTTTGAGGCTGAATGGAAGCAACTCCTGCGACGTGCAGTTTGACTTTTTATATGCAAAAAAAGGACCACCCCAGTCAAAAAAAGAAAAGTCATATTTTGAAATTTATTGTTCGTATGGTAACATGAAAAGATTTTGTATACTAAGTATCGCATTTTCCCCTTTAATACTAGAAGATTTATCTTACTGGATAGGAACTAAACTTAATATAAAAGTCTGGCACTGAATTTATTTAAAAACGAAAAAATCCATATTGCCATTTTAGTATAAAAGTAGTGAAACGTGTGAACAAGATTTTTGTCCCACGGCGGACTCCGTGGCTGGTGGTTAAGGGTCGCTGGACTTTAAAACACTTGCCTCATCGATCTGAGGTTCGAGCGAGTTCGAGCCTCACTCGGGCGTTGAATTCTTGCATGTGAGGATGCCTTTAAGCTGGCTTACGGAAGGTCGTTGGTTTTACCCAGGTGCCCCGCGCGTGTTAATCTTTATGCCCGAAGTGGGCACTTGGGGTCTTCCTCTACCATCATGTAGTACGTCGATTTTTATTTAAGTCTATCATTTACATGATGACATACACCACATTTTTTTAGACTTAATTTCTGGAAGCTCTGTTACCACAGTAGAAGCGACCTAGAGAAAAATAAAATCTTTCAAGAGCCAACGTGGTGAGATATAACCATGTATATGGCTTTGCAGGCAAAAAAATACGATATTAACAAAAAATTAGAAACAAAATGTTTTAACGAGTCTTAAACTTATCACTCCTGTTTCCATTAAATTTTTGACACTGTCAAGCGACACTATTATCAATCCTGGTGTTTCTTTATATTGAACGCTGGGTACGGAGTACGTTAGTCAATAGAATATTGTAAATTAAAATGTTTTACTCAAAACAATAGTATGTTTCTGAGAGTATTTATGAGGTGGTTATCCAGTAGAGTCCTTAAACATGGATAAAATGTACACACGGTGCTATTTTTCTGTTAAGCAACGGTTTGGATTCTTCTCCTTGTTAACTGTTGAATATACAGGTATAGGGCGCTTAGACTAAAGTGTCGGCTGCTAAATAGAAAAATTAATTGTGATGTTTTATCGGTTCTTCTTTTCCAATCTCTTCTGTTGATTCGGAAATAAAATTCGACTGGATGCTCTTGTTGACCATTTAACTTAAATCTAATATTACAATAAACAAGTGAAACATAGATATATGCTTTTAGACTCAGGTACGTTGCTGCTGGAAATACAGCACCGTTTGATAGGCCGTCGTGATTTTATGTCATTTCTTCTACCAGTTGCAGTATAGTTAACAATGTAGTAGTAACTTGCATAGTCCGTGGCTGTATAGTAGCAATGTATCAGTGGAAGTAGGAAAACATGCATAGTCAGTAGCAGTATAGTAAGCATGAACATAGTGGAAAAGAAGGAACATGCATGTCAGTAAGCAGTATAGTAAAGCACTGAATCAGTGGAGTAGGAAACATGCATAGTCAGTAGCAGTATGGTAAGCATGACATCCGTGGAAGTAGGAACTGCGTAGTAAGTTAGCGTATAGTAAGCAATGACATCCGTGGAAGTAGGAAACATGCGTAGTCAGGTAGCAGTAAGTATGCAATGGACGTGAGTGGAAGTAGGAACATGGGTAGGTCCAGTAAGCAGTATAGTAAGCAGTGACATCAGTGCGAAGTAGGAACATGCGTAGTCAGTTAGCTGTATAGTATCGCTATGCGTGGAGTGATGTAGGAACATGCGTGTCAGTAGCAGTATAGTAAGCAATGACGTGAGTGGAAGTAGGGAACATAGCGAGTTTTTTTCCCCCAGTAGCAGTATAGTAGGCAATGGACATCGTGGAAGTCGGAACAAGCGTAGTCAGTGCAGTATAGTATGCATGACGTGATTGGAGTAGGACATGCGTAGTCAGTAGCAGGTATGGTAAAGCAATGACGTGGAGTGGAAGTAGGAACATGGTAGTCTGTTGCAGTATAGTAAAGCATTGACGTCAGTGGATGTAGGAACCTGCGTAGTCAGTGGCAGTGTTGGTAAGCGTGACATCAGTGGAAGAAGGGACTGCATAGTCTGTAGGCAGTACAGTAAAGCATTGACATCAGTGGAATAGGAACATGCGTAGTCAGTGGCAGTGTAGTAAGCATTGACATAGTGGAAGTAGGAACATGCATTAGGTTCAGTAGCAGTATGGGTAAGCATTGACATCAGTGGAAGTTGGAACTTGCGTAGTCAGGTGGCAGTGTAGTAAGCATGACTCAGTGGAAGTAGGAACATGCATAAGTCAGTAGCCGTATGGTAAGGCATGCTCAGTGGATGTAGGAACATGCATAGTCAGTAGCAGTTTTTTTTTGTATGGTAAGCATTGAATCCAGTGGAAGTAGGAACTGCGTAGTCAGTGGCAGTGTAATAAGCAATGACATCATTGGAAGTAGGAAACATGCGTAGTCAGTGGCGTATATTAAGCATTGACATCAGGGAAGTAGGAACATGCATTGTTCAGTAGCAGTAAGGTAAGCCATTGACATCAGTGAAGTAGGACATGCGTAGTCTGTGGCAGTATATCTAAGCATTGACATAGTGGAAGTAGGAAACATGCATAGTCAGTAGCAGTAAGGAAGCAATTGACATCAGTGGAAGTAGGAACATGGCGTAGTCAGTAGCTGTGTAGTACGCAATGACATCAGTGAAGTAGGAAACATACATAGTCAGTGGCTGCATAGTACGGCATTGACATCAGTGGAAGTAGGAACATACATAGTCAATGGCAGTGTAGTAGCAGGACATTCAGTGGAAGTAGGGATCATGCATAGTCAGTGGCAGTGTAGAAAGCAATGGATCACGAGGAAGTAGGAAACATGCGTAGTCAGTGGCAGTGTAGTAAAGATTTGACATCAGTGGAAGGCAGGAACATACATAGGTCAGTGGTGCATAGTAAGTATAGACATCAGTGGAAGTAGGAACATAATAGTCAATGGCAGTGTAGTAAGCACTGACATCTAGTGGAAGTAGGAACATGCATAGTCAGTGGCTGCCATAGTAAGCATTGACACAGTGGACGTAGGAACATCCAATGTCAATGGCAGTGTAGTAAGCATGACATCAGTGGAAGTAGGGGACATGCATAGTTAGTGGCGGTAAGAGTAAGCAAATGACTCAGTAGAAGTAGGAGACATGCATAGTTTGTGGCAGTATAGTAAGCAATGACATCAGTAGAAGTATGTCATGGCGTATCAGTGGCTGTATAGTAAGCAATGACATCAGTGGAAGTAGGACACATGCATAGTTAGATGGCAGTATAGTAAGCAATTGACATCGTGGAAGTAGGACATGCATAGTCAGCGGCTGCATAGTATGCATTGACATCAGTGGAAGTAGGAACATTACATAGTCATGGCAGCGTGTAGTAAGCAATGACATCAGTGGGAAGTATGACATGCATAAGATGTGGCAGTATAGTAAGCAATGACATCAGTAGACGTCGGAAACATGCATAGTTAGTGGCTGTGTAGTAAGCAATGACAACAGTGGAAGGTAGGAACATGCATGGTTAGTGGCAGTATCGTAAGCAATGACATCAGTGGAAGTAGGACATGCATAGTCAGTGGCCGTATAGTAAGCAATGAATCAGTGGAAGTAGGAACAAGCATAGTTAGTGGCGTATATACGCATGACATCGTAGAAGTAGTGACATGCGTTAGGCAGTGGTGTACAGTAGGGCATGACATGAGTGGGAAGTAGGATAATGCATGCCAGTGACAGTATAGTTAAGCAATGCAAACAGTAGAAGTAGGGAAACATGCATAGACAGTAGCAAGATTGTAAGCAATGCCATGGTCATTAGAAGTAGGAACATGCATTGCCAGTGGGAGTATAGTTGCAATTACTGTCGTGGAAGTAGAAAACACCGCTCTGCCAGTGGCAATATACTAAGTCAGCCAACGACAGAGTAGTGGAAGTAAAAAATGCATTGCCAGCAGCCATATACAACAGTGGTGTAGAGGCAGTAGGACATGCATTGTCAGTGGCAGTATAGTTAGCAATTACAGAAACAACAGTGAAGTCATTACAGCAGTTGAAGTAAGAAAATATGATTGCCAATGGTAGTTAGATAGCAATGACTGCAGTGAAAATAGGAGTTGTCATTTGTAGTCGCGTATATGAGGTTTAGCCATGAACATCTGTTAGCAATAGAACTTTGTAGGGAGTAGGAACCTAGCATTTGGTACTTTGTATTACAGTATAAAGAGTTAGCAATGACAGGAATAAGTATAGAAAATGGCATTAAAAGTCACACTTTAGAGAGGTAACAATAAGAAACATGTAACTTGTAGTCGCAGTACATAGAGTTAGCATGACATCAGTAGCAGGTAGAAACATGACGTTTTTGTGCTGTTAAGAGAGTTACGCAACGACAACGGTAGCAATGGGAAACAATGTATTTGTAGTCACAGTAATAGCAATTTCGCAATGCAATGACAAAAATAGCAGTAGAAGCCATGACCGTTTGTAGTCAAAGTATAGCATTTATCAATGTCGCATAGCAGTAGAAGCATGGGTTTGTCGTCGCAGTATAGCATTTAGCAATGGGCAGCAGTATCAGTTTGAAGGCATGGGTTTGTTGTCACAGTTAGCAATTTAGCAATGACAGAATAGCAGTAGAAGCATAGCGTTGTAGTCACAGTATAGCAAGTTAGCAATGACAGCAGTAGCAGTAGAAGCATGGCGTTTTGTAGTCACAGTATAGCAATTTAGCAATGACATCAGTATCAGCAGAAGATGGCGTTTGTAGTCACAGTATAGCAATTTTGCAATGACAGAATAGCAGTAGAGCATAGCGGTTGTAGTCACATATAGCAATTACAATGACATAATAAGCAGTAGAAGCATAGCGTTTGTAGTCACAGTATAGCAAGTTAGCAATGGACTAGCAGTATCAGTAGAAGCATGGCGTTTGTAGTCCACAGTATAGCAATTTAGCAATGGGGACATCAGTTCTGTAGAAAGCATTGGCGTTGTTGTCAAAGTGTAGCAATTTAGCAATGACAGTATAGCAGTAGAAGATGCATTTTGTTGTCCACAGTATAGCAAGTTAGCATGACAGCGTATCAGTAAAAGCATGCACGGTTTGTAGTCACAGTATAGCAATTTGGATTGTACATCAGTATCAGTAGAAGCATAGCGATTTGTGTTCCCAGTATATGCAATTTAGCAATGACAGAATAGCAGTTGAAGCAAGACATTTGTAGTCACAGTATAGCAAGTTAGCAATGACAGCAGTGCAGCAGTAGAAGCATGACGTTTGTTAGTCACATTATAGCAATTTAGCAATGACATCAGTATCAGCAGAAGACATGGCGTTGTCGTCACAGTATAAGCAATTTAGCAATGACAGATCGCAGTAGAAGCATAGCGTTTGTAGTACAATTATAGCAAGTATATCAATGAACAGGCAGTACCAGTAGAAGCCATGGCGTTTGTAGTCACAGTATTGCAATTTAGACAATGACCGCATAGCAGTAGAAACATGGTTTGTACTTGTTAGTATAGCGAGTTAGCAGGTTCAGCAGTGAGGCAAGAAAATGGAATGATGCGCAATATACAAAGTAATTACTGGTGAGAAATTACGACATTTGTAGGGGCCAGTACAGAGAGTTAGTAATGAAGGAGTTCCAATAGAAACTGACATTCCATAATTATAGTATACCAAAAAACAGTAAGCAATAATAGCAGTTGCAGTTACGAACATTGCATTTGTTGTCTCAGTATGACATTAGCACGACAACAGAAAAAATATAAAACATGGTATTCATAATAAAAGTATCACTATGGACAGGGTCGCAGCAATAACTTGCATTTCAAGGGCTTAACGTGAAAATTTGTATATTTATGTGTGTGTGTGTTTTGTGTGTGTTTATAGGAAATGTAAACTGATAGATTAATGTTTTGCGTTTTTAACATCGATTTATTGGTTGTAGTACAGAGAGTTATTAATGACAACAATAGTAGCAGAATCATGGATTTTGTAGTCGCAGTACAGAGAGTTATTAATGACAACAATAGTAGTAGAATCATGGATTTTGTAGTTGCAGTACAGAGAGTTATTAATGACAACAATAGTAGTAGAATCATGGATTTTGTAGTGCTGTACAGTGAGTAAGGAACATGTTGCTTTGCAGTAAAAGCGATCAAATAACTATAGCAGTAGCTAGAGCTGACTGCAAATTGAAATCAAAAAACAGAAATAATATTTAAAAAAAAAAAAGATAATCGGGCTGTAGTTGTATTGTATTCATATTTGTTTAGCTCAGATATCAGTTTTTTTTAAAACAACGTATTGTTAGAAACACGTTAACAGTTGTAGGGCGTTATTGGGAATCATGCACTCTAGATAAGTCCATTTCCCATGTCAACGCAATGGAAGAATTTGAATTTGCGTTATATGTTATATATGTGGTCATAAATAACTGCCACGGTTTAAAACATTAAACAGTTGTACATGTATTTGTTAGTCAAACCTACATTTACGCTGGGTCGAATAATTCAAATACGATTTATCAACCGAACATGTACATACATTTTATGATATCCATTGAGCGAGCGTATCTTATCCAATCAAATAATTAACAATTAACTTTTGTAAACATGACAAAGTGTTGCATAAATTCATGAAATAAATACTGCGCAATCCACCATACTATCGGATCTTTCATTTGTTTACCCTTTTAATTTGCTCCTCAGGAAAGTAAAATTGCCGCCAGAAATAAATTAATTTGAAATACACGTACAAAGTATTTGAAACGATTTGTTTATATTTCAAGACCTGACGGAGATTTGCTAGCTCCTTACACGGAACTTATCATACTCTGCCTCTTTCACCCATTGATAGAGAAGAAAGACACGCCTCTACTTAAGTTTTACGTTACGCCGGACATGAATTCAGTGGCGATCAGAACGTCGTTCGGAGGCGGCAACGATTAAATCAAAGATCAACTCCCTCCGTGATGTGTTCTACAGACAAAACAAACATGTGTGAAGTTTACCCTTACTGCAGATGCTGGCTTTGGAAAAATACTGCCATTTAGTAAGCGACTCGTGTTGGACAAGGTGTCAATCCAAAAAAGGTATCAAATGGAGAAAATTTTTAAGGAGGAAGATATTCAGGCATATCAGAGTTTGAGTTTGTGTTCTTGTTGTCGTTACGTGATTGTTCTGAGGAATGCGACAATGATAAGATAGGGTGATCGTTAAACAAGGAATTCCACGACTAGCACACACTTCTGTACCTGTAAGCGACATTGAAAACTATATTCTTTCTAAGGGTATAAGGCGTGGTAATTCTTGATGTTTTAGACGAGTGGATACACCTGGACCACCTGTAAGCTAAGACCAAGTGACATTTCCACACAGGAAAGCTAGGGATTGTACAATCCTCACAACAACTAGACGTGGGAAGTTGAAGTTGTTCTCAGTTTAAGTTCAAGTCAAAATAGTTCAAAAGTTGGAAACTTGTCGGATTTAACAAAACGTCTGCTACAGAGTTAAAGTAAAGTGTGATTCACTTCTGAACTGGAGACAATGTCGAAGGAAAACACATTCAGAACTTTAACACCACTGTGAAACGTAAGGCATTCGGATTTGGTAAGGTTATTCCGCTTCTAATGGATGTACCTTCTGAGTTTATGGTGTGATGAATAGATCTAAGGAAGATCTAAATATTGCCGTTATACAGCCAATTGTTGAACTGCTACTGAAACGAACGTTTAAAAAATATCCAGCCTTGCAGCAGGCGGCGCGAACACCCCGAAGTGATATTCAATATTTCAGAGAAAATGTACATTGTAAGAAAAACTACACGCTTTGCAAGTTTAGGAATTTAGCATTTGATACATTGTTCAGTGAAAAACGTGAACGTACGCTGTATTTAGTCAGTCAGTCACTGAAAGTTTTTATGCAATGGTGATATGAAACTTATGTTTTTCTCAGGAATATTTAACACAAAAATAAGGAAGTAAATTATTAGTGAATGTTCTAAGTTTCGTTTTCCCCAAAACACTGTACAAGAATATTTCTGCTCTGGGCACTGTACATTTAGTTGACAAAATGAAAATGATGTCAAAATAGACAAACGGAATATTTTAACAGTTGTACAATATATTCTAGATATGTCGAATGTGTTGATTTTCATCAGTGGACTGAATGGCAGAATTCATGTCTTCAATTCACGCGAATTAATGTCTGTAATCGGTGAAGGATCAAATACGAGAACATACAGAGCTATGGACAGTTTACGATTTAGGTACTTTACTCTTGAGTGACATACAAAACATGTACATTGCTTGTTTGAAAGAAAACAGGACAAACAATTCTTCTTTGTTTCCAGGGATTTTATCATCGATGAAGAATGTCAACAAGAAAATCACTTCTTGACATTTAAAACAGCTGGTGATACACAATAACGAAATTTATGTCATAAGTACGAAATAGAAGGCATTTCGTTGTTTACGTGAATTATCGATCGTGTGACATTGATGACTGCACAGTTGTCAGAACAATCTTTTACCAAGGAGAATGCGAGGAGGCGGAAATCATTCGGTTGTTGAAAACAAGTCGTTGGTGTGTAGTGTTATATCAAGTACATGGCATGATAATAACTTTATATCCAAACGTAGTTCTGTTCCAGTGAACTGTCTAAAAATTTCAAGAATAGTTCTCAGTTACGAGCAATTAATTATCGATTTTTTCGAGATGGTGCACGATGTCCTGAAGGGAGTTTCTGAATTATTATTATAAACAGAAAATCAATGGCGGGATTAGATTGTACAAACTTACACTGTGTCACACACGATAGTTCCTGCGAGATATGCATTTGGACTTTTCCAGCATTCAGATTAAGGAAGTTAGGATTGAGCATATACCTGTGTCACAATTAAAGTGAATGTATCCTCGTTAGAGGGCATTTGTCATGTCGGACATTTATCTAACCGGTCTGTCCACGTCATTGCTGAGAGAGCTGCCAGAAGCCAGTAAATACACACATTTATTGTAATAATATAGAATCTTCCGGTGACATTGAAAACCATTGCTGCAAGACATTACCATTGTAGTTCCAGTGAAAGAAGTTGGGTTGGGGTATCAACTAGGTGAAAGAGGTCACTGTCTCTGTCACCGGAAATGGTGAATATACAGCTTGTTTAATTGTTGTAGGTAACAATGTCTGGTTCATCATACGAATCTAGTTAAAGTAGTAGAGGAAATTCACACTCAGTGACAGTTATGAAATGCTAGATTGTTAATATAACACCGGAAACAGAATTTGCAGACGTTAGAAAATTTATAAAAACATCGGAGAAATTCGTGGTCACGTTTGATGGAATCAATCAGTTACGACAACATGTACGAGTTTTGGTTTCAACACTTGAAGCTGGAAAGTCGAGTATATTAAGTTAAACTGGAACTTGGACTGATAGTGTAAATATTTTATATTCATTTCATTAAATATATGTACATAATACATAACACCGTGACATGACATATGACCTGTATGTACAGAGTTAAAAATTGCCGTGCTTGCGAGTGAATTAGACCACGAAAAAATCAATTCTAATTTACAGATGAATAGAAAGGAGTTATTAAAATAGTTTGGATAGAAGAAGAGGACAGGTCGTTTTTCATCTCTGCATGGGATCTTATTTACACAAGTAAGTATTTTATTTGTTTTTATTACACTAAATTATAATTTTATTATTATAATAATACTTTGTAGTAGTGTTTATTAGGATTTTGGGCCTGAAATTATGAAAGGATTCATAATTTGACAAGACAGTTTGGCATAATCGCAGCATGCAGATTCTAATCTATTTTATAAAAAAAGACCAACACATGTTAGTTGTAAGAAGACTCCCCTTTTTCCATTTTATGCCCCATCTTTGTGGGGAGTAATATAGATTTGCCCTATGTCCGTCTGTCGCCCGTCCTTCGAGAATGTTGTGTCAGCTCAAAAAGTATTTGACAAAAGTGTCACAAAACTTTACAGGAATGTTGATCGCAGTGAAGTTTGTGCACCTGGGGTTTCGAGTCCAGATTTTTCAGTCATGTAGGAAGTTATTGCCCCTGACTTAGTAAAAAAATTGGTCATTTGAATTGTTGTGTCGCGCATACCTCCAAAAGTATTTCCCCTTGAGTCACCCCCAAAAAGTTTTACTAGGTATGTTGTGTCAGCATGTGCAGTTGTGCACTGGGGTTTTGCGTGCAGATTCATTCAGTTGGTTTAGGAGTTATGGCCCCTGACTTAGTTAAAAATTGGTAATGTAAATGTTGTGATGCATGTAGCTCCAAACGTATTTGACTAGAGTCATTAAAATTTACAGGGAATGTTGGTCAGCATGTGCAGTTGTGCAACTGTGTGTTGCATCGGATTCGTTCAGTCATGAAAGAAGTTTGGCCCTGACTTAGTTAAAAATTGGTCATTTTAATGCTGGTGTCACGCATCGCTCCAAACATATTTGACCTAAGTCACAAAGTTTACGGGATGGTTTGATCTGCATGGGCAGTTGTGCACCTGGGGTGTTGAGTCTGGATTCATTTGTTGTGTAGGAGTTTTGGCCCCTGTCTTAATTAAAAATTGGTCATTTTAATGTTCTGTCGCACGTAGCTCCAAAAGTATTTGGCTAGAGTCACCAAAGTTTACTGGGAATGTTGGTCAGCATGTGCTGCAATGTGCACCTGGGTTTTCGCGTCCGGATTCGTCCAGTCATGTAGGATTTATTGGTCTGATTAGTTAAAAATTGGTCCTTTTATGTTGTTGTCGCGCGTAAGCTCCAAAAACTATTGACTAGATTAACCAGTTTACAGGAATGTAGGTCAGCTTGTTGCAGTTGTGTCCGTCCCGATTCATTCAGTATTGGAGGAGTTATGGCCCCTGACTGGAAAAAATTGTCATTTTAATGGTTTTGTCGAATATATTTTACGTACAGTCATTTACAGTAACGAAGAGAAATGAGTTGTATCTAAAAATTCAATAAAGCATATGCACATTATATATGGTTATTATTTGCATTTTTTTAAGCAAATAATGTTTCCCAAAGTTGATCTGTGTCCTTTTTCATGGTAATGGGGGCATCTCTGCCCATAGGACACATTTCTAGTTTTAAAAAACGAGGCTGTCACAGGGACAGCGCGCTCGACTATTTCGATGTGGATAGTGAAAATGGGCACATCTGAGAAAAAACTAGAGACTAGTGCACTCGGTTACCCGCTAGCTTCTAGAGTCTATACCTGCCCCTCTCTTGTCTTGACTTGTGGTATGAAGATTTAAGTCCCCCGACTATATCACTGACATACTAAAATGAATCGCATCTCGAGCAAACAAGATATATGCTCTCCCAATACCTCCTCTCCAACTCACTCTATATCAACAATACTCGTACCATCCTAAGGCTGAGCGTCAACCCGGCCACACCAAATTGATAAGTTGTTCATCGGGGATTTTTTCCTGAAAAAAAATTTGAAGGCGGCGGCGAAAAAAAATAATTTAAATTTTTTTTTTGGGGGTTTTTGAAGAAAAACAGGAGCGGGAGCGAAGTAGCGAAGAATATATATGTCTTTCCATTTGGGATCTCGAATAGTCCAACCCGTTGAGTAAATTATCACTTTCATTTCATTTCAGTTTGATATTACGTCCAACTCAGCGACGTCCGAATGTAGCGTAAACAACGGTGTGGCAAGATTCAAGCTCGCTAAAACCACTAAAGTGAAAGTCATCGGCCAATCGGCGGATAACCTAAATAGGAAATTGTTTTACCTTCGCACACATATACACATCCATATGTTTATTTAATCAATAAAGGTTGTTGAGCCCATTATTTAAGTCATGTTTACGTTTTGAATTTTGTTTACATTTGAAGTCTCACCAAGTCCCGTTCTCAAAGGGCGAGAACAACAGTAAAATTAGCACGCCGTGACAATTCCGAGGATCAGAACGCTAATAAAATGAACGCTTGCGGGCTTTGCCATTGTCCGCAGGCTGTTGACGGGCGGCCCAAATGTATATCTGTAAAACAGGCATCCATAATATTTGCAAATGTTAAATTTGAAGGCGCGGTTGTATGTTTTGGTTGCCTTGACTTACTAAAAAAAGCAGAGGCTCTACAATCAGCCAAGTCAGCATTCGACTGCAGGAAAAGGAGGGGCAGTATCAGTGGCAACGGTGTGTCCACTTCAGCTAAGGTGGCCAGATACGAGACTGAGAGGAAGGTGAAAAACATATCTTCTTTCTGCACTCTTTTTACTAATTTACTGCTCGTAAAAGTTTTGTTATAGGCCTACAAAAAGGAGAACTCTCTCTCTCTCTCTCTCTCTCTCTATTTTTTTGTCTACGTCTGTGTCTCTCTGTCTCTCACACACATACACGTCTACTTAGAAAAGAAAAGATGCCCGATCAAATATTGCCCACTTTGCCCACCGACACTGTCATTCATTGTCTTCCATCGATGGTCGAACTGGTGTAAGAGAAGTTTTAAGCAGCCATTTGTGCCGGTAAAGATTACGTAAGTATAATTCATGGTAAGTAGGCCTACATAAGTGATATTTAATATTCTACCTACTCAAGGATTCAACAATTTCCTTCTTATACAATCTCCAAGGCGCAGTTTATTGCTTTGAAAACCTTTCACTTGTCTTTGTAACAGTAAAGTTCTTAATTGTCATAACGGAGAAAACACTGCAAAAAGTTAAACCTGTTAAACATTTTTAAATTCTAGCTAGACATGTTCATTTTTTTAATCTTTTTTTTTTTTTTTTTTTGTAACGGCATTTGAAATGTATTGAACCAGTGAGTCATTTGGTTATAAAATACTGGCGAAACCAAATATAGAAATGGAATATAGTTCCTTTATCATTAAATACAAAAAAAGGCTATAGATTGTTTAAATCTCGTATGTAGTTATCGCTGCAGCGTATTAACAAGTATATAAAGTATCAATAATTATTGCGCGTGTCGCTGGCTTTAAATCAATTGCCCCTAATCGATGTTGCTCACCGGGTCATTGAATTCTTCATGTGAGGGTAGTCATCCAGCTGGCTTTCGGAGGGTCGGTTGTTCTACCAGGTGCCCGCTCGTG
>NW_026461988.1:0-65118 GCF_021730395.1 Mercenaria mercenaria | reverse complement strand
CAAAACTAGGTCACTAGCTCAAATCAAAGAAAAACCTTGTGTATGCGATAGAGGCTGTATTATTTTTATGATCTTCATGAAATTTTGTCAAAATTATAACCTTGATAAATCTAGGTCAAGTTCGAAAATGAATTATATTTGATAAAAAAACTAGGTCACTAGGTCAAATCAAGGAAAAACCTTGTGTATGTAATAGAGGCTGAATTTTACTCTGGATTTTCATAAAATTTGGTCAGAATGTTTGCCTTGATGAAATCTTATCTAAATCTTATTAGTTTGAATATGGATTATCTAGGGTCAAAAACTAGGCCAATAGGTCAAATCAAAGAAAAATCTTGTGTAAGCGATGGAGGCTGTATTTTTCAATTGATCTCCATGCAATCTGGTCAGAATGATCGATGAGATCTAGGTTGAGTTTAATATGGTCATCTGGGTCAAAAACGTTTTCACCAGGATTAATCAAAGAAAAATATTGTGTATGCGATGGAAGTTGTATTTTTCAATTGATAAAATTTGGTCAAAATGATTTCCTTGTTGAAATCTAGGTCAAGTTCGAATATGGGTCATCTGGAGTCAAAAACAAGGTCACTAGATCAAATCAAAGAAAATACTTGTTCACACTCAAGATTTTTGCTCAGAATATTTGCTCAGAATATTTGTTTCCACGAAATCGCTAGGTCAAACATGTTTACACTGCTATGTTGTGATTCTCAGGTGAGCGACCTAGGGACATCTTGGCCCTCTTATTTACTTTAACTGTCCTTATTTTCTTAACCGAAAATAGGAAATACCAACGCCATTATTAAGATTAATGTATAATGCAAGTTTAATTTTAATGCGACTATTTTTTACTGACTAAATCAGTGGGCTAAGTATCGGTATATTTACCATTACCTGAAATTCAAGATTTAGCGTGATAAAAGAAACCGAAAGCGGAAGAAATATATTTGAAAATAACAAATGGAATTCTTACAATTTTGTATTTAGTTTGCAATTGTACCGTGGTATGTTTAGGACATGCAACTATTTTTTATTAAATTATCTCGTTCGCACGCCATCTTATCTCGAGCGCTCGACATCTTATCGACATCAGATCTTGTACGAAAAGGTATAGTATATCATTTGGCAAAGGCATATGAAATACGCGACTGCATTAGAAATACGAGCAATCACTGTTTGCTTTCGTATTCCAACGGAGAATAATACGTCTATTATTGTCGCTCTTGTTTTCCTGTCACGTGATAGAGTCTTGTTATTATAATTAAACATAGCATGTTTGTAGTTGTTAGAGAAATTTTAAAAGCATAGGTATAGCACCTACGGGGATATGCCCTGCCCTCTCCCACTGGTAGGGACCTGTAGGCAGGGGGCTCTCCCCCGAGAAAAAATACAAAATATGATCAACGATCAAACTTTGGTGCGTTCTTTAAAATATTAAAGTGAAAAATTATCTTTCACTTGCGATCTGCCATATCATAATTATGATCGTTTGTAATGTGTCTCTCTTGTCTGTTGCAATGGAGTATTCAGATGCAACAAAGTGCTTGTCTTCTGTTAGGTGTAAGGTATAATACTCTTCTCGATGGAGCTTCCTGCTTATCACATAGGAGTAACATATTCAAACAAGTTTCTTACAAGGACAGTTAAATCTTATTTTGCACACGTGGGAAACTGGATATTAACTTTATATAACAAAACGTTTTCTATCACCCAATAGCAAGAATGTTGCAAACAAGATTGAATAATGTTAATTAAAGGCAAAATAACTCACTAAAAAGATTAGTCTAAGAGCCGAATAAGTTTAAATGACATTGTTTGCGACGTAGAATGATCATAAAACTTCATTACATAATATTTAAAAAAAATAATTAAATGATATTAGGTTTCATCTATTGATCATGAATGATTACACATGTTCACGTCAACGAGTGGAGATACAATAACTTCGAACTGAAGCTGTTTTTTTTTTTCAAAAATAAGTGAAGAAAACATCGAATGGGTTCATCAAATTCATGTACATAACTTATGTTGGCCATATCCTGGAGTTTCAAATATGCGTTACAATAGAAATGTTTTATAACCTTCATAACTTCATTAAAATACGAAACTGAAAGATTGAAACGTCGGGATTTGATATTTCTCTAAACATGCCCTTGTATTCAGGATACAGAATAAAAATGTAACGTAAAATATTTGCTAGATTTTCTAAATAAAGTTTTATTTAGGGTAGCGTATATGTGATATGTGTGTGTGCGTTGTGCGGCGGGGAGCGGGGGAGCTTTGCGTGAAGCGTGGAGTGGTGAGGGGGAGCATTCAGAGTTATAAACAAATTGAGAAATTTTCAACCTTAACTATTTTAGTTATTTTTTTATGTGGTGTTAAAGTGCAACACATTTTACCATTGTTATTTCATCATTGTGCCATCGCGCTGTCGCGTTTTCTTCATCATACCATCATGCATCGTGGTTTAGAATTTAATTAAAAAGTCTCACGATTGTCCGAACGGAACACAATAAGACTGCTGAGATATATTACAGCCTGGTAATTGTTTTAATGATTCCTATTGATACATTATTGAAAACAAAAACAAAATCCAGTCTGAAATGCTTGGACAAAGCGAAGTTCGATTTGAAATATCTCCTTTATATAGTTGTACACGCAGTTCTGACTATTTGAAAATTAAACTTTAAGAAATTATTCTTAATTAATCGAGATTAGATTTTTCCGGAACGGTTGGTAATTTCATACTTCATTTGAGGCAAAAGGGCGGAGACCAAATATAATTGCCGAGGAAAAAGATGACAAATGAAATATCTTTTAGAAGATACATGACCCCTAATTTTCTCTACGTTTTATAACAGTATTATCATAACTCTTTTAATTGGGGTAACGATTTGTTCTCTGAAATAGAGCTAGCTATGTTTGGTAGCTCTTTTAAAAATATAGGGAATTTTATTTATTGTAGTGTGATCTATAAGAAAATGTAGGCAAAAATTTAGATTTGTCCAGATATTGATATAAATGGGCTAGTTTGGTCAGATTTGGTAAATAATGAGCAATTCATCGAAATTATGCAACAAAAAATGATAAAAACATAAAAAGCTCACATTTTCACACTAAATCTTGCCCATTTGTAGCTTTCAGAGGGGACATTTGGTATATTTCAAAGTGTGTAATTTGCTTGTAAATTATAATGAAAATTGATAAAATAGGGCAAAAACCAGCTCAGGCTAGAAGAACTTGTTAAAGTAATGTAGCGTAATGTAACTGGTTTTTCTTATAGGCCTACTTATAGTAAAGGAACCAGCGTGGGAGCCATCTGGTATAGTCGCGTAATGGCGGACAGGTTTTTGAACACTTATTTTTTCTCTTGGCATGGCCACATAGGTCTAAATTAAAGCTGTTTTCTGTTTAGATTTCATTATGTATGTATTTCCGACAGTTTTGTAGAGGTAATGGGATAGGAGGTTGTATCTAGTGAAGTGAAACTTTGGTATGGGTAGTACTTCCAGGTCACAGCAGTGTGATTTTGATGTGATTTTACAGTAAGCAAAAATGACAAGAAATTCTCTCTTGGAAGACACATAACCCCTACTTTTCTCTCCATTTTATATCAGTTTTATCATAACTATTTAAAATGGGTAATGGATTTGCTCTCTGAAATGGGTCCAGCTATATTTGGTAGCTCTTTTAAAACGTCAGTTCAATATATAATATGTATGGAATATTATTTATTGTACTATGACCAAAATGAGTGAAATAATGGGGTATTGTTATACCTAAAATCACTGATGCAAGAGAGAATGTTAAACACGTTTTGATTGGCTGCACACTAAATCTCGTAAAGGCACGTGCACCTGACATATTTTCTTCAATAGAAAAAATGTTGTATTTCGAACTACATTTTTCTGCTTTTTTACAGCTAATTACAGCTCAGGTCAAAGCCATTTGTCCATTGTCCTGTCCATATCATATATTTTGTACTGTTTATTGCTTGCGGCTAGTGCTTTGCAAAGATTTGACCTCAGCTCAGTTTTGACTTAACGTTTGAACAAGCTAAATATCATAATTATGGTAAGAACATAATTTATTCTTTGCAATTTACAGGAAAAAAGTACGAAATTCTTTTGAAAAAACAGTACTCGGACAATACAATATATTTAATTGAAATGAAATTAAGTAAAAATATTAAGAATGTTGTATACACTGCATTTATTAGACTACTTTAACGAATACTTTTATCCGATACAGATACATAGGTACGACACGGGTCAGCGGTCAAAGTCTTTTTTGAGGAGTAAATTGTTCAAAATTTATATAAGAATTGATGTGTCATACAGAGATTTTCATTTTACTTACACGCGGACTGCGGACAGCGGACTGCGTACTTACAGTAGGGGTTTACTCAAAATATTTCAAGGTTCGCAAGAGAGAAAATATGCATATGGTATTTATGTTTCTTTCACCTATATGAGTAGTAAATTTTACCTTCATTGTAAAAATTGTATTGGGATTTAATAATCAGCTGTTATACAATACATATGTTTGAAAATACATGGGTAGTGAAAAAGCTACATTAAACACACGGAATCGCAATTTTCAGATGTCCTATGGTACTACGATAATACTTCACCTTGGTATGTTCATGCATTAAAAAGGTACAACTTTAAACTTGGATTTAAAGATAACGGCACGGCGATTCCTATAAATACAATTTGTGTTCGTCCATATCACGTTCGTCCATATAACGTTTATTTAAGACTTCTTTAATTTGAGACGTGTTTGGCGAGAAAATTTAAGTAATTCTGATATGTGTATTTTTGTATAAATGTTTAATTATAAATTGACTGTATGATTGTGTGTTTGTGTGAATGTATATCAGTTGAAGACGATACTGGAAATCAGTTGTATAATATCTGTATTTTTACACTTAGTATGTAACCTTCAGAAAATAAAGTTATTATTATTATTATTATTATTATTATTAAACGATTCCTAGACTTGTTCTTCCTAGCAACAAGAAAAGAAAAAAAGCAGTACAAAATATTGTTGTGAAAACAAACCAAATAAAATACAAATAAACATTCTGAATAAAATCAACGTCTGTTCCATTTTTAGCTCACCTGAGCAATGCTCAGGTGCTCAGGTGAGCTTTTCTGATCGCTCGATGTCCGGCGTCCACATTTAGCTTGTGTATGCGATAGAGGCTGTATTTTTCGACTGATCTTCATGAGATTTTGTCAGAATAATCACCTTAAAGAAATCTAGGCCGAGTTTGAAAATGGGTCATCTGGGATTAAAAACTAGGTCACTAGGTCAAATCAAGGAAAAACATTGTGTATGCGATAGAGGCTGTATTTTTCAATTGATCTTCAAGAATATTGGTCAGAATGATTACCTTGATAAATCAAGGTCGAGTTCGAAAATGGGTTATCTGGGATCGAAAACTAGGTCACTAGGTCAAATCAAGGATAAACCTTCTGTATGCGATAGAGGCTGTATTTTTCAACTGATCTTCATGAATATTGGTCAGAATAATTACCTTGATGAAATTTAGGCCGACTTCGAAAATGGGTCATCTGGGGTCAAACACTAGGTCACTAGGTCAAATCAAGGAAAAACCTTGTGTATGAGATAGAGGCTGTATTTTTCAATTGATCTTCATGAATATTGGTCAGAATGATTACCTTCATGAAATCTAGGCCGAGTTTGAAAATGGGTCATCCGGGGTCAAAAACTAGGTCACTAGGTCAAATCAAGGAAAACATTGTGTATGCGATAGAGGCTGTATTTTTCAATTGATCTTCATGAACATTGGTCAGAATGATTATTTTGATGAAATCTAGGCCGAGTTCGAAAATGGGTCATCTGGGGTCAAAAACTAGGTCACTAGGTCAAATCAAGGAAAACCATTGTGTATGCGATAGAGGCTGTATGTTTCAATTGATCTTCGTGGGTATTGGTCAGAATGATTATTTTGATGAAATCTAGGCCGAGTTCGAAAATGGATCATCTGGGTTCAAAAACTAGGTCACTAGGTCAAATCAAGGAAAAACCTTGTGTATGTGATAGAGACTGCAGTTTTCAATTGATCTTCATGAATAATGGTCAGAATAATTACCTTGATGAAATCTAGGCCGAGTTCGAAAATGGGTCATCTGGGGTCAAAAACTAGTCCACTAGGTCAAATCAGGGAAAAACATTGTGTATGCGATAGAGGCTGTATTTTTCAATTGATCTTCATGAATATTGGTCAGAATGATTGCTTTGATGAAATCTAGGCCGAGTTCGAATATGGGTCATCTGGGGTCAAAAACTAGTTCACTAGGTCATATCTAAGAAAATACTTGTTTTAACTCAAGAGACCACATTTTTAGTCCAATCTTAATGAAAATTGACCAAAATATTTGTTTTCATGAAATCACTAGGTTAAACATGTTTACACTGTTATAGTGTGTTTCTCAGGTGAGCGACCTAGGGCCATCTTGGCCCTCTTGTTGTTGCTTAGTTTAAATAAAGCGTTCTCGTAGACTTCTGTTCGTAAGAAATCATTGTCTTTCATTAAGTTTGATAATTGTAGAATGTTCCATAAAATGGAAGTTTTAATGAAATATCTTGAATGATTTCATTCAACATTTTGTCTAAACATACAAGAAATTCTCATACATGTAACTTTCATCCCCGTCAAAACGAATTTGGCGACAACTTCCTGAATTAGTTTTGTATCAACATGTTTAAAAAAAGAGTATCGTATCTGATACATTACAATAATTTACCGACAAGTTCATGAATAAGTTATGTATCAGCATGTTTTAAAATAATGGTAAAAAAGGAGAAAAAATATCAAGACATGCTCGGTCTTGATGACTGAGGTCACGGAAATATTAAATTCCTCGACTTCTGTTTTTAAAACATTTTGAATTTCAGCTGTGTTTGATTATGAAACATTTTCACTGATATCAAAACTACTTGTAAAAATTTAAGTTTTAAATGCAGGACTATTTTTCAAGTAACTATTCAGTAAGGATTGTCATGGGTTTTAATCTTAAAATACCTTTAAAACTAGCTGTAAAAATTTCAATCTAAAACCAAGCTGAGACCGAAATGTTTTGTGAACAAAGGACCTGAGACGCGTCCAAGGTCACAGTTTCGATTATTTTCCAAAAATGTTTTATGGCCAGTACATGCATGGAATTGTCAAAGAAATTATATTTTAGCTTAATCAAGTCCAATGGCACCATTTGAGCAATTCTATTTGGTCATTTGATACAATCAGCTTAGTAGTCAAGACTAGACTTTTATTATTATTGAAAAAATACCTTTTCGAACATATGCATATATTGTATGTATAGATACTCTGATTCAGGGAACTTGAACAAAGATTTAAGTACCCCTATAGTAAGTCCGCAGTCCGTGGTCCGCAGTACGTGTCGAAGTAAGCTGAAAATCTCTAATTAGAAAATGTACTTACGATTCCCTGAAGTGGGTGTGCATCTACAATGACGTGCCAGCTGGTGTTCATAAAACATTTATATTTATTATGTTAACATGCATTTACAACTTTTATAAAAACGGATAGTCTTAAAGTAATAAACCTTTAAGAGCAACCTTATAGGCCTGCACGGAATAACACACTTAGAAATATTGTATTCAATTCAATTCAATTCAGTTCAATTCTTTATTACTCGCATTTAATGAAACTCATGATAATACGAGGCAAATTACAGTTTTGACATATAATATCAGTGTATGTTAATGTGCAAAGATTTTCATCAACGTCATCGAAACGGCCAAATTTCAAAGACATATACAAGTGTACAAACATTTATTAAACATTTAATTGAGAGAGTAAATTATTAAATATGAAGCTTTTGACTGTTAATCTTTTACTTTTTTGAACGCTGAAATACATGTATCGTCGGGGCCCCTATAATAGCAGAGTACCGTGATTTGCCCACTTCGATTTCAAGAAAACTCGACCGTGTGGAGTTGCGAAAAAGTAAAAAATACGTTGTAAGATGAATGCACTGAATATTACAGTACTGTTAATTTTTTATTTAAACTTTATTTCCTTAATAATGCCGTTAATTTGGTACATTTTATTCCCAAAAATCGATATTTGAAGTTTGATACTCCTGCGTCTTGTTGATGTTTATTTTAGGGTTTTAACATCTGTTTAACATTGAAATATAATATGAGGTTCTATTATAAATTAAAACCTTTACACCTTATAGCAAACAAAACCTAGGCCTCTTATGATCAAGTAATGATTAGGCACTGGTTACAATTCTTTTCATACAGAACAGCTGTGTTTACATTTTAGCAATGGCAGTCACATGACGTAAATTTTATTTTATAAAGGCCCGGTAAAATTGTTTTTCAAATACAATGTACCTATATTCCTAAGTTAATTGTTTTCTTTCTTTCGTTTCTTTTTTTCTTACTTTTATACTTATCCCCAGTCTGTTAGAAGTAAATGTAAACTGCATACAGATGTGTAAAAGCATCTAGGTTGTACGCAAAACCTGACATTTAAAAATTGACTCAGACGCGAGTTGATATGGGGAAAGTGCACATGTTTTGACCAATATGAAGAATCCAAAATAGTCATTCAAAGCTTATGGCTGGTTACGGGTATGGATAGACTTGCTTTGTAGCTAGGGAAACGGAAAAAGGACAAATTTTGTCATTAAAATGGATTGTTTACAAAGATTGTAAGATACGAAAGTTGTAAAAACACGTTGATTAGTAGAACATGTTCGTGCAAAAATGACAGTGGAAAGCACAATGATGGAGAACTTAACGAAAACATGTCCTTACAGAAAACCCACATGTCAGCTTTAATGCTGATGAAAATTGGCTGTCTACTGACTACAAACTCTGTTGTAGAAAGCTCTAAATCAAGTTTGTTTTCACTTCTGGTAACTATCAGATAATGACAGTAATTGTTGTCTCTACACCAGCTTATAGTTTTTTTCCTGGAAAAATATGGATTCTGATCCTTTAAATGGTGCTTCAGCGGGAAATTATTTATAGTCCTTTCAGTTGGTCTAGATGTAGTCACATGTTCAATGATAAAATGTCGTTTTGACTCAAAAACATGTACTGACCTCCAGCTGTGACGTCATCACGGTTGACGTCAAAACAATGCGACGTTGACACAATTTACAACGAAAAAATGATCAAAGGCTGCAGATATTTGTATTTAATTTTTATACTTATAAGTAGGCTGGATGTAATAATAAAACAACTGTTGCCTTTTAAGTTCGGCCTTTTCGCCTTTTATGAGCGCCCTCGGTCGAGATCGCTTTTATCAGGTCGATAAATCCACATACCGACCTCGACAAAAGGCAATAATTGTATAATATCTTGAAGATTGGTGGCCTATATTGTACATTATTATTGGTTTGTACAGCGAATATTTTATTTTGGTTCTTCGGTTGTGGTTGTGTTTTCATGTTAATACTTTGATTGTTGATATTTGAATTAGTGGTTTTGCTATTTATAATTTTGTTATCATTATTATTATTTACCAGATCTTTATAGCGCTCTTTTCATCTATAAAATAAACGTTCAAAAGCGCTGTACAAACTACATATCACAGAATGATATGGACATACAATACAACACAAAAAATATATCAACAATAAAAGGTATTTAGCCTGAATCAGGTTTTACTCTACATTTTAATTGTACTAGATATTTTAAAGAACAATTAACAATAGGAAATAATTTCCATTGCAAAGCTTGTTTTCCAGCGCAAAGTGAGTTTCAATAGACCTTGAAGAAAAAGTGTGTTTTCAATGATCGTTTGAAAGCATCTAAGCTTTTAGCGTCTCTTATGGTAGCCGGAAGAGCATTCCATAACTTCGGTGCAGCTGATGAAAAACTACGATCACCGTACCTCACAGTTTTGCTTTTTGGAACAACTAGTTGTTTTGAATTGTTCTTGGATCTCAAATTTCTTGCTGGCTGATAGAGTTCCAGCAAGTCTTTAACATAGATCGTTGATTGGTCATGCAATGCTTTGTATGTGTGAACTAGAATCTTAAAGTCCACTCTATGAGTAACTGGTATCCAATGCAGTTCTTTTAATACCGGCGTAATTTGATCATAACGCGATATTCTCGATATAATTCGAGCTGTAGAGTTCTGAAGACTTTGAAGTATATTCAGCAAGACCTTCGGAACACCATACAAGAGCGCATTGCAATAATCAAGGCGTGAAGTGACGAGTGAATTTACTAGAGATTTTGTAGCATCTGTATTTAGACATTTCCTGATGTGGCCTATTTGACGTAGCTGTCCGTACCCTGATCTACAAACTGAGTTAATATGTTTTTCCATGCTCATTTTGGAGTCTAGAAAAGCACCAAGATTCCTTACACATTTAGATGGTTTAATGTTCTCTTCTCCAATTTTCACAGTAACCGATTCAATATGTTTTTCGTTTTTTTAAAATTGTAAATACAATGACTTCAGTTTTATAGGCATTGATTTTCAACATGTTGTTGTTCATCCAAGATACGATTTCTACGAGACGGTTTTCAACACAGCGTAAAGCATCCTTTTGAGAGACCGGATTTGTTGGTTTGAACGATAAATAAAACTGCCCATCGTCGGCGTAAAAATGATGATTTAGTCCATGTTTCTTGCATATTGTACCCACTGGTTTAGTGTACATTGTGAAAAGTTTTGGTCCGAGAACAGACCCCTGTGAGACACTGTATGTCATTTGCACTGGTTTTGACAATTCACTATCTATGGTCACTGTTTGGTAGCGGTCGCTCAGATATGAAGTTATCCATTCAAGTGGTTTCCCTGCGATACCAAAGTGGTCGTGGAGGCGGTGCAATAGTGTCTTGTGGTCGATGGTATCGAAAGCAGCCGAAAGGTCAAGCATCACTAACATTGTTGCATCATTTTGGTATATATACAGTTGAGAAAAAAATATACGTTAGGCGAGAAGGCTTAAAAGGAGATGCCCTACTTGAGGACGAGCAGAAGGAAGACGCTGAATTCCTCGCAACGGACGAGCGTAGCTAGTGAACGGTATGATCAAGAACGTCGGCGCTTAACAAAGATGCTGAAATAGAAGAGAAAAAAACACACTTATTTGAGCTTGAAAAATGTAAATACATGGCGAAAGAGGCTGGGAAGCAGAGACATATAGAGCTCAATCTCAAAACAGCAAGAGATCAAACTGATTAAACTGAAAGTTGAAGCATGAGCTTCATCCGACTTTAAACCTTCTGTAGAGGCATCGCAGAGCAGAGACCTTAGGTCAAAGCTACCTAAATTTGAAGAGAGTAAAGACGACATGGTTGCTTATCTTGAACGTTTTAAAAGATATGCACGTGTCCAGGAGTGGAATGAAAATACTTGAGCCACAAGTTTTAGTTCTTTCTTAATCGGGAAAAGTTTCGAAGTAAATACTAGTGTACCCATTAAATACGCTTCAAGTTATCAGGCATTAAAACAGCCGTTCGTTAAAGATATTAGCTTACGGAAGAATCTTTTCGGGATAAATTTAGAGAAGGTAGGTCAGATCAAGGGAAGACGGTATTTCAATTCATGGCTCATCTTGATAGTCACTTCAGTAGATGGACTGAAATGGCGGGTGCTGCAGTTGAAATACGTAATTATTTAATTATTATTAGGGAGCAGTTTACTAGAATTTGGTCATCTGACTTCAAGGTCACACTTTTCCTGTAAGAAAAAAACCGAAAAGCCGCGATGACGTCATTACACTGGTAGAAAAGTACATAGAAGGTCATGGCGGTACGATTACTTACAATAAGAATCACAAACCTTTCAATCTCCTCAATAAATTGGCACCATACCAAGGTCAAGCCCCGTGCCCAAAACCCCCGTCCTATGATAAGACAGTATGTGAGAAAATAGCATGTTTTATTTGTAACAAAGGGACTCATTGCAAAAGACACCAGAGATAAAACAGGAAGCGATAATGTACATAGGGCTAAATTGTAGGCGTGAACCGTCACCATTGAATTTGTGTAAAGGACCGATGTCAGTAAGTTTGGAGCAGGGGACACAAACACAGCTGCCGTAGTTGAAGGGACTTAAGAAGATAAGGAAAAGAAGTATATAAAACAACTTGCAGTGCTTGTAGTTAAAGAAGATGCGATAAAGGCCGAGTTGCTTTAGAATGCATATTCATAGGATAAGATGATTAACCGACTAAGGAGATACGCCAAGGAGACAAACATTGGCAGCTAATACAGCGATGGAAAAATGGAAAGAACTGCGGGGCAAAGAGGTGTCAGATCTTAGTAATACATAATTTTAGAAACCGTATCCCTATAACTTTTAAATATACACCTCGTGGAGAATCTTAAATCCAGTACCGAATGAAAAATATCTAGAAGTGGACATTGCAAACAAAATATCTCGGAATACACATATCAAAAATAGTCAGCAAAATACGAAACAAAATATGGAATTTGTGTAAAGGACCGATGTCAGTAAGTTTGGAGCAGGGGATACAAACACAGCTGCCGTAGGTGAAGGGACTTAAGAAGATAAGGAAAAGAAGTATATAAAACAACTTGCAGTGCTGTTAGTTAAAGAAGATGCGATAAAGGCCGAGTTGCTTTAGAATGCGCATTCATAGGATAAGATGATTAACCGACTAAGGAGATACGCCAAGGAGACAAACATTGGCAACTAATACAGCGATGGAAAAATGGGAAGAACTGCGGGGCAAAGAGGTGTCCGATCTTAGTAATACATAATTTTAGAAACCGTATACCAATAACTTTTAAATATACACCTCGTGGAGAATCTTAGGTCCAGTACCGAATGAAAAATATCTAGAAGTGGACATTGCAAACAAAATATCTCGAAATACACCTATCAACAAAGTCAGCAAAATACGAAATAAAATATTAGGGTTCATCCTCAGGAACATTGTTATTAAAATGAAAGTATCCAATCCCTTGCTTTTAAAAGATAATAGGTAAGGGTAGATTTCTCGGAAGCACAGAGCACCAAAACACAGCCCCAGAGCCACGCATTTGCCAACAACAAAAAGAAACGGTAATGGAAAAATATTTCAGACGGTCAGCTCCTACTAAATGCGATTGTGCATCGCCGTGCAATTACAACTAAATGAAATAAAATTGATTGGAATAACGTGTGTGGAGGAGGTTAACATATTTATTCTGGTGTGTAACTATTTTCCTGTGACAACCTTTTTAGCTCACGGTCATTAATTTCTTGTCTGCACGATAGTGATTTCATTTATGATTTGATTTTGACCAAACTTGTACATAACTTGTATCACCGTAAGATCTTGGTTCCTTTCTAGAACCAGCCATATCCAACCATGGGTTGCAGAGTTACATCTCCCTGGTAGGGCAAAAAATAGCTATTTTGGTTTTGCCTGCACGATAGCTGTTTCATTTGTGGTTTGATTTTAACAAACTTGCATGTTTGGTGTTCAACCCTTTTAGAGTTGGACGCTACGCTTTCCTCTTTGATTGTGTCTGACGGATCAGGTGGAGGACTCTATGATGAGTAGTTCTTAAATCCCACCAGGACTGAGCTATTTTGATTTCCGTCTTCTGGCCTGTTTCGTCGGGCCCTTAATGGTGTTTCCCTTGTTGCTCTGTCTTCTGCAAATGCATTGAGTACATGCGTTTTAGGTTCTTAAGGATTGCATTTTAATATTATATCTACGAGGGCATCTTTGTGTTTTTCATTACATACCTTCTGTTGCCTTTACGTATGTTAGGGTTTCACCTGGCGGGTATTACTTTTATTTACACTGTCTTGTGACTTTGGAACATGGTGGGGGTAAGAGTGAGGTTAGGTGCAACATAAACCGGTTTAAACTTCCCAGTGGTGGTTTTGCCACTGACCGTTCCAAGGCTGTGCCCCACTGTGTTCCTGTATTTGATTGTTTTGTCCTTTTGTGTTCATTTATGTGTGTGGTGTGCGAGAGTTGTTCGTGCGTGTCTTTCGAGAGACTGCGTTTTTTGAACGTGGCTTTCCCTGTTGGATATTCTTCCTTGTTTTTTTTTCTTTATTTTATCTTGTTTTTTCTTTTCTTTTCACACAAGTTGTATCACTATAATATCTCGTTTGTTTAGTTAAACCAGCGATATGTATTTATGGGTTCTAGAGTTATAACCCCTGAAAGGGCAAGGCTGTTTTAATCTTGTCTGCACGATTGCAGATTCATTTATGATTGGATTTTAGTTGACAATGTACAAAATTTGTATCACCATAAGATATCGGTTTCTTTATTGAACCAGCTTTATCCCATCATGGATTCCAGAGATACGGCACCTGAAAGGGCAAAAATTGGCTATTTTGGTATTATCTGAACGATAGTGGTTTCATTTGTGACTTGATTTTAACCAAACTTGCACACAACTTGTATCACCATAAGATCTCGGTTCCTTCCTTGAACCAGTTATATTCCACAATGAGTTCTGAGAGTTAGGGCCCCTGGAATGGCCAGCCATTGGATATTTTAGTCTTGTCTGCTAAAAAGGCGCTTACATTTATGATCGGATTTTAACCAAACTTGCACACAAGTTGTATCACCATATGATCTCGTTTGTTTTCTTGAACCAGCCATATTCACGCCAGGGGGCATGGTCACTTTTCCGTATATGTATATAGTGGAGTTGAAAAATCTTCTTGTGTGAACTCCTGGCCTTATTTTATAATAATTTTACACAAATGGTCCTTGTGTGCCTCTTTACCAAGATTGTTCAAATTATTTTGATTTGTCAAAAACATGGCCACCAGAGGGCATGGTCACTTTTCATCAAATGACTTTTTGTTATTAAAACATAGATTTCATTACAGAAAACAATTATGTAATTTATGTTTTATACAACTGTTCAAAAGTAATTTTGGAAACCTTACTTCAAACGAAATGTTAAAGTCAAACAGAGCGCCTATTAACCGTACTTTTTCATTTTCTCTAATAATCTATGTGGAAATAAGTTTCGTTTTACGAATTCTTTGAATCTTTGAGACACTATTGTTTTGCAAAATAATGTTTTCACTAATGTTGACGGATTCAAGTCTGTTCTAGTTAGAGGATATTGTAACTGTTGTAACAGTAATGACCAGACTTTTGGAAATAGCAAACCAGAAAAATAATGTCAAAACGCTATTTTCCCACTGTGGATTAGTTTTCTAATAAAGAATAAGCCATCTCTTTATTTTGATTCGTCAATAAACATGACGCCAGAGGGCGTAGTCACTTTTCATCAACAAATTCTTTAAATAACCTCTCCAAAACCATTGAATGGATTTTGATGAAACTTTACACAAATGATCTCTGGGTAATCCTCTTTCGATGTTGTTCAAATGGTTCTGGTTCATTGAACATATTGGTGTTTTAAGTAAAATGGGTGTTCAGCTATCAGACTTTAAAAATCTTTTTCTCTAGAGTTTTGATATTTGGCATGTGATATAAGGGTTTGACTCTCTACCATACTTGTCCAAGCCCCTGTGTGTGACATGTATTTACTATAGGCTTATATATAAGAAACTTTTAAATACTTCTTCACTGAATCTATAACAGCTAGATATTTAGCGTGTGATATCAGAGTTGTGCTGTCTACCGTAATTGTTCAAATTATTGCCCTAGGTTCAAAATGTGTGACATGTATATAATATAGGCTAACAAAGAAGAAACCTAACTTTGTACTTGCACCATTACGTAATGCAAACACACTTGAAGCCTTGTACACAAGTGTGCTCTTTAGGGTCAATGAACCTTTTGTTTATTGTTTCTTTATTTTTTTTTTATTATTTTTTTTTTTTTTGTTATTGTTGAATTTAATTGAACACTGCGAATTGTGAAACTCAAAGGATAGTGTTTATAACATCATCAGAAATACATGTCTATAGTCAAAAAGTCAGAGTGTAATTAGGTTACGGTACCTTTACATTTGAGATACAGTGCATTCCGTCTTGTAATGCCAACAGGTTATAAAGTAATCTCTTATGTACAGAAGAAATATTCATTCTTTGTGTACTCTAAAACTATCGCCGAATCTGTGATATATTACGATATCAAATGTAGATAAAGGTTCACGAGTGTATATTGAATTCAATTAGCTTTCCTTTATTGATACCCTTATTAAAATGCCTTAGCCGTTTCAAAACTCCTTGCACAATTCCAATATTTCCGCACTGAGTGCACGTACCTGATTTCCTTTGTGATTCTTGTGCAGTGCAAACTTGGTTAAGATTGAGAAGAAATCAGTCAAAGACGGCGCACTCAGTCCTGCAGTATTGTGTGAAATGGTTGTGATTAGTGCGTAAGGTGCATACAATAAATGAATATAAAACATGATAATCACTTTAACACTTTAACTGATATACTTATACAGTTAAATTTGTCTATTAAATGACTGTCGAAGCCGAATATTACATATAAACAATTAATTTGACAGTACCATTCATATTTGCAATGTAACGGTGAAACCTTAGTTCGAAATTAAAATTTGTATAGCACTTTAATTCATTGTATATGCACCATAAACATTGACAAATCGAATCTGCCTCTTAAATGGAAGGTCAAATGTTTGAATCCGTCTGGGGGCCGTTCTATAGAGAATAACAGGCTACTGTCTTTTGATATCAATGTTATCAGGTCGAGGCTGATGTGGGCTAGAAGGGGTGAGGGAACCGAACCCCTTCCGCCCATATCAGCCGAGACCTGATAACATTGATATCAAAAGACAGTAGCTTGTTATTCTATTTATCATGAAACTCATACAAACTGCCTAGAAAAACATATGTCTTCTTCTCTTATTTCGTAAAATATGTCTTCTGAAGCAAACAATTAAATTTATATTTTACGGATTTGAAAATTCATCCGCCCCTGAAACTCTGAACGAAACAATACGGCAGCCATATTGAATTCAACTCCGACAATGTTTTTGACTTTCTGACATATAACAAATAACAATGAAATAATTTCTTACCTGCGTAAAAATAAAAAATCATCATCTTGAATAAACCAGAACATGCTTTATTTCCATATTATACAACATTTGACTCAGACAACTACAGTACAGGTCCAAAGCGCTGAAAATTTCACTTCCAGTTCCAGACTTTAAAGTTTTTAAAATCACTAAATTTACACTGATCCAAGAATTATAATTAACTGATTCAGGAATAATAAGTAACACAAACACTTTTGCTAATACTTAATAAAATGTGCATGCCTTAAATAAGGCATAAATCAAGAATAAGTATATCATACATTGTCAAGTGTATTGTAAACCTTTCCAAGAATCGACCCATGTAAACATTGTGATGTCATGATGAACGTTTCACAATGACGTCATTCAGTGATATTGTCTGTGTGATAAAATTAGAGACAACCATATTCAAGGAAATTTGCTGAGATTACAGAATCTATTTAGAAAAAAAATATTGTGCAACATTGAAACTTGGCTCTAAATAAAATTCAGTCTGGAAGGAAACTGATGTGAAAACTAGTCCGTCAATATGGGAGGAGCTTAATTTTGATATCAGGTCAATGACCTGATAACAAAATAGAATATCAGGCAAGTGATATCAGGCACTTTGCATAGTAGTTGCATGATAAAATATGACCGCTTGGTGGGCCGCAGTTAAAGTTAAAGAACTGTTACCGATTGCCTACTAGCTAAACGAAAGCATATATTCGTATCTGCAAGTCACTGTCATAAGTTTATGGTCAAAGCTAGTCAACATATTTACTCAATAACCGAAACTCAATTCTTTCCATTGATACTTCAATTCCAGTATATTTAATTATGTTAAAGTACAAATCTGACTTAAATCATGAATTGCCCCCTTTTTGTAAATTTGACGGTGGTCAAATCAACTCTAACAGCTGAAAACATTTTTCTGCATCAAAATATGGCTAACAATATTTAAACACCGTTCAATATAATTTCCTTTGCTTAGTTTCAGATAAAAAAAAAGCAAATCTACTTGACAATCCAGCAACTTGAAAACACAAGGTCAATTGAATGGCGTGGAATGCTACTGATAGCGCGTTGAATATAGGTATGTTACAAAAAATTGTTTTGTGTGTCATTTGTGCCTCTACGAATAATTCAATAACAACTAATACACGCCTGGTAAAAACAGAGATATGTTGTTTACCAGGCGTTTAATAACTGTATGCAGGTGTCCATTTGAATAACTTCCTTTAAAACAATGCATAACGCATAACTTGTCAGAACATATTTCGTGTTATTTAAGTCATGGCTCTATGCATGTATAAATGTTTAAATAAAGTTAAGCTGAGGAAACTTTTACATATGTTATCCATTGTCGAGCTGAAATTATACTTCTCAACAATCTACTTTTCATATTTTTCTATTTTGTTGCTTTTCTCGAAAAGTATTTAGATACTATTTTTTCTGTTAACTATGTATCATTCATGTTATTGAAAAACAAGTCAAGTTTTCGGTAAAAGTGCAACAACCGGTAGGCTTTGAAGTTGACAGTGTTAAATATAACCTTAACGTAATTATTAGAATAATTAATTGTATATCAGACTACTGTAAATGACATTAGACACAAGCTTTGATTAAGAACTCTCAACAAGAGCTCCACAAATTAGGTCAAAAGACGCCCGAAGGTTTAGATCAGAGGAGGTTTTATAATCTTAAGATTTCATTTGTGTGTGAGAGGATGGATGTAATGTGGCAATGGAGCGGGGAGGTGGTGTAGGGCTTTTGTGCTTTAGCCTTGATGGAATACTAAAGCACGAGGAACTGAAAGTGAATATTTCTTTATATTTTTCCATTTGAGAGAGGGTGAAATGTGGGGGTAGGGGTTTTATGTGTGTGAGTTTAGGGCGGGGATTTGTGTAGCTTCTTGACCTTCCATCTTTATTCTAAGTTTAGAGTCAAAACATTGAATGAAGTGGTGCTGCAGACACAAAATACGAAGGACATTTAACTTTGACATATTGACCGAGTTCGTACTCTCTGCACATTATTATATTATAATCTACCTACGTGCAAAGTACGAAGTCAATACCTTCAACGGTTATTCAGTTATGCTTTTAACACAAATTTGACCTTGCTGTTACCTTGACTTTTGGCCTCAAAGCAAGGTTCATGCGCCAGAATAGTAAGGCACAAAAACTTAAAAGTGATATTTTTCCTGATTAGGAGAGGGATGTGGTCGGGGAGTAATGTCGATTGCTGTATTTGTTCAGATCATATCATCACCAGCCACCTATATTCCATGTTTGAAGTCATTACCTTGTATGCTTATCAAATTATGCTTTGGACACAAAATATGGCGGACAAAGCCGACCTTTGACCTACAGTTCTAGTTCATGCACTCTGCATATTGTCTTTTCGCCACCTACTTGTATGCCAGTTTAAAGTCAATACCTTAAAATAGTTATTACGTTATGGTCCGGGCCAAATGAGGGTCAAATGTGACATTGAGCTACTTTAGTGATCTTGACTTTTGACCTACCGACACAGATAGTGCCTAAAAGTAAACAGCCTATTGAATAAAATTAAGTTCTAAATGGAGAAGAAAGCAGATCAGTCACCACAAAGACGAACGTTATCATCTCCTCGGGGAATAGATAGCGAATAGAAACACAAACATTTAAACTCAAAAGTTGATAGTGACTAGTCTGATTTGATAGATTCAGAATAAAAGCCCCACGATTTTCAAGTCCATTGCAACACGAGTTAAATAAATGACACACCAGTCTGGTTAAAGGGAAATGTAACTACATGTACTTCAGAAACAAACATCAACGTAAGTTCCATCAGGATCTCTAATAGTTAAAGTAAGGTGCAGAGCAAACACATGCAAACGTTGATGTTTGTTAATCGATCTGTTTTAATATACATGTACAATTTTCATAATCGCATACAGTTTTACACAGCATATCTGATCATGATGTCCTAAGAAATTCTACAGGCATCAAAGAATCTCTTAAGAATTTACAAAGAGAACAAAAGTAGAACCACAAATGATATAATGCTGGATATAGCTGGGACATGGAGAGCTATAGTCACAAAACATGACATAAGTACATCACACAGGGTTTGTCAAGTCACAACCGATAAAAAGATAAAAACAAAATTTCGTAGAACATGAAATGCCCCTCCAACTTCCTGATGCATTTTGTAACTGCACAAGGAACAGAAATTATTTGGTCACTGTATACTGGACGTTTGACGTACTGACCTCAAATCAACAAGAGCTCGTAGAATACGAAATACACCCCAGCCCCCTTCGATGCATTCAGTAATTGGACAAGGAACAGAAATTATTTGGTCACTGTGTACTGGACGTTTGACATACTGACCTCAAATCATTTACAAGTCAGAAGTAAATCCGTATCAAATGTGATCCTACAAGCGCTACTGTTCTGGGTCAATGTGACATTGACCTTTGACCTACTGACGTCAAAATCAATAGGTCACTGGGAACTTTACCTTAGACCTCAAAATTAATCGGGTACTTGCTGGTCATGATCAACAACCCTATTACGTTTCGTGCTCCAAGGCCAAAGTGTGCTCAAGTTATTGTCCGGGAAAAGTTTAATTGTTCCGTGTCCTTGACCTTTGATCTACTGACCTCAAAATAAATAGAGGTCATCTGCTGGTCATGACTAACCTCCCAATCAACTTTCATGATCTTAGACCTAAGTGTTCTTTAGTTATCATCCGAAAGCGGATTGGTCTACGGACAGACAGACCGACTGACATAACTACCGCCCGACACCTGCAAAACAATTCTAAGCTCAAGCGTTGTCAAGTTATCATCCGAAAACGGTTTAAATGTTCCGGGTCACTGTGACTTTGGCCTTTAATCTTCTGACCTACTGGGGTCATGTGCTGGTAATGACCAACCTCCATATTATTTTTTATGATCCTAGGCCTCTGCGTTCTGTAGTTATTATTCGAAAACGTATTGGTCTACGGAAAGACAGACCTACCGACGGACATCTGCATAATAACATAACCCATCTTCTTCGAAGGGAGCATAATAATTATGGGTCATTTATCAATCAAAACGTGACCTCCGTATCAAATGTGATCTTAGACCAAAGAAATTCTCAAGTTAACTAGCAAACAAGTTCTACCGTTCTCGTTCAATGTGACCTTGACGTTTGATCTATTGATCTCAAAATCAGTATGGTTTGTCTGCTGGCAATGATTAACCCCCTATAAAGTTTCGTGATCCTAGGCCCAAGCGTTCTTAAGTTATCGTCCTGAGACGCTTTAACTGTTCCAGGCAACTGTGACCTTGGCCTTTGACTAACTGATCTCAAAGTCAATAGGAACCTTTCTATCGACTTTCGTGATCCTAGGCCCAATAGTTGTTGAGTTATCATCCGAAAATCGTTCAACTGTTGTGTCGCACCTTTGTTGTAGTTATGCCCCCGCCATAAAATGCGGGGGGAGGGAATTCGTGATACCCATGTCCTCGTGTGTGATTGTTTGTTTGTTTGTTTGTGTGTGTGTGTGTTTGTGTGTTCGGGAAAGGGTGGTGTTCGTGTCCGGGCCATAACTTTGACATGCATGGTTCGATTTCAGAATAATTTTATACAAATGATAAGCATGGATAGGTTATTCGTCTTGCATAAAACCATGTTTCTAGCTTAAAGGTCAAGGTCACAGTCCTTGGTTGAACTTAGTCAATGTTCACTACAGATATATTGATAATGTGGTCTACGTGTCTGGTCCATAACTTTGACATGCATGGTTCGGTTTCAAAATAACTTAGCACAAATGTTCACCATTATAAGACGGAGTGTCCTTTGCAAGAACCAGGTCCCTAGGTCTAAGGTCAAGGTCAAACTTAGAGGCCAAAGGTCATATACAAGAATGACTTTGTCCTGAACATTTCTTCTTCATGCATGGAGGGATTTTGATGTAACTTGGTTCAATTAAACACCATCATGAGACAGAATGTCATGTACAAGAGCCAGGTCCTTAGTTTAGAATTACTTCTCTTTGTTGTTTCTATAAATAGCTTATATTGTAAGTTTTTTATTACTGGTCGTAGGGAAAAATCAAGACCACTTTTCTGTAGTACAACATGCATGCTACATCCAACTTTGAGATGTATTTTGACCTATCACTACCTGGTTAGGATTTTTGTGTGGATTTTATTCATTTGTTTACTTTCTTTTAAGATTTTCCACCCTTAGTTGTTACTATAAATAACTTATATTGTAACTTTTTTATAATTGACCGTACGGAAAAACCAAGACCATTTTTCTGATGTTACTTTCAGATTTTAGGTGTATTGTAAGGTATTTTTACCTGGTTAGGAGTTTTTTATGGACTTAGAATTTTAACAAAAGGATTACAATAATTACTACACAACCACAGAATTAAAATCAATTTGCAAATACAGGTGGTAGTGAATATTCGCTATGTTTATACGGTCAAGGGTCCTTCTTTTAGTTTGTGAGCAGTACCATGCCTGTGACCTTTCTCATGTTGCGGGGGCATCCGTGTCTGTGACATATTTCTAGTCATTCTATACATAGAGCGTGACGTCACACATTCCGTCTAACCTCTATACTAGGAACTGATAACTAGCCGATTTTGGATAACTGTACATACACTAAAACATAGTCCCGCGGAGGAGGTGACATTTTCAGAATAAACTTATATTTTGCATGTTATTACAAGAAATATGAGTAATTGTGATTACTTGAACTTTTTAGACCGTTATCGTTCTTTAACTCGTGTCATAGAATTATTTTTTGACAAAAAGGAAAATCTACTTTCACTTTCCTATACTATAGTATTGCAACGCAATATGGCATATTAAATGTGGCTTGGAAGACTAAGAAATCATAAGATCAATGTCCTAAACGTCTAAATGATGCACAAATAGAGTGCTTAAGTCATGTCATCAAGAAGGAATACTGTGTGGCCTGATGTACCAGCTGGCACCCCATGTCAAAATACATGTATATCATAATCTGTTAAAAGAGTTAATAACCAAACACTTTCTCTAAGTTTACATATTGCAAGTCTAGTCCTTCCCTTGGTGCACCACTGACTGAGACCAAAGAGAGAGTTATTTCTCTGCGGCTTCTGACTGGAAATACTAAAAAAGTACTTGTTGTTTGTATGATCATGGACAATTAATGTAATACTGACAGGATTTCAGTTTTCAACATCACTATCATGAGTGAAAAACAACCACCTTTGTAAATTCCAGTTTTATTTGTACATATATCAAAGTTCATACACACTATTTTGCAGTCTAATTTTAATTAATTAGCAGGCCTACTGAACATGGGTAACATATCAAACAAATACACCTCGGGCAAACATGTAAAAAATATTAAAATCCTATGCACAGACAACTTCAATACAATATAATTGTTGATTGAAGTATTTGCTAGTCAAAAGTAAAAATAAGGCTAAGTTATGAATACTGACCCGCAAGCCATTCAATAAGTGGTATATTACATGACTTTAGACATTAATAGTCACTGTTATTCTCAAATTAAACATGTCATAAAACACAAACTATGGACCAGATATTTATGTAAGAAGTCATGTAATATTACTAATGATTATCAATATTATAACTGTGCACACATTAAAACATTTTATCAGATCAGTTAGAGGTAAAAGGGAAATACAGTCATAACTTAATGAAAATAATAACTAGAATGTTAACGATGTATATATATATATATATATATATAAACAGTCACTATGATGACTAAAATGTTTTTAGATTCTGTTCAATGTTTTAATTTGATAGTATTTCACACAAGAATTCTATTTTTAAGGCTTGTCGTTAAATATTTGGTTCATTCTTCTCTCAGAAAGTATGTTAAGTTTCCAATATTTGATGAGAAATTCTCTCTTTTTTATATCTTCCAACCAAAACCTTTAGTAAATATCATGTCAACCATACCAATTAAAACAAAAAGCAATATGTTTAAATTAAGTCCCTTTCTTCTGAAATGGAATTTATTCATAATTTATTTTGATACAAAAATAACAATGTCACTTAGTTTCAAAAGATTCCATTATTTCTATCACTACAATTTTTTGACAGCTGTAACATTATATCAAAGTTAATAAGATACTGTGCTCAACAATAAAAATTATAACAAAATCAAAGCATCAGTCTCATAAGTTTTCCATGGCAAAATGCATAAAACACTTCCTAAATCATAGTAAATGTGCTGTGCTATGAAAAATATTATAAGATCAAATGTGCAAGTAGAATTGAAGTTTTATGTGTTATAATTTGGAAGTGTAAATGGACATAATTGGAGGTTATACGGTGGACAAGTGCCAGGTCAGGATTCGAACCTGAGACCTCCCCATGACATTGTACTTCTATGTCCGGGGTGCTCTAACCAACTGAGCTACCTATCAACAACTGTCCTCACCGAAAAATAAATTCTGAGAATTTTTAAATTTTGAAGCAAGCTGAGAAATCTTTATTGAATATGATTTTTACTATTCTGATATCATAAAATACTTATACTAATTATCAACTGTTTATTCAAATTTGTATAGAAAAGTATAGAAAAATATCAATTAACAAAACAAGAATACAATACAAGAAAACAAAGTGTGCGTGTGTGATATTTAGCCTTTTAGGTCTGGACCATTTCTGACTAGACTGTACATTTAGCCTTACTTGACAACATCGAGCTGACACTTTGGAAATTAGACCTGCAAAAAAGACAAAAAGGTATTTCAATTTATAGTTACACTGAAAATTGGTGTGTTCAATACTTTTGTACAATCGTATTGTGAAATGATGTACATGTACAGCATCGATCTACAGATCAAGGGGTCGTAAGTTTGATCCTCACGCGGGGCGTATGTTCTCCGTGGCTATTTAACAAACAGTATTATGTCTGAAATTATTAGTCCTCCAAATCTGATTCATGTGGGGAAGTTCGCAGTTACTTGTGGAGAACAGGTTTGTACTGGTACAGAATCCAGGAACACTGGTTAGGTTAACTGCCCGCCGTTACATGACTGAATACTGTTGAAAAAAAGTGTTAAACCCAAAACAAACAAACAAAACACAGTACAGAAATATACATGCAGAATTTTGGAGGTAAACAAGCTAAACGATGCCGTTTTTCATGTATGAATCGATTTCTACAACTGCAGATAACTTACATTCATCATTTCAAATGATACTCAAATGAATACACTAGAAATAATCATACTCTAGAAACAACAATAGTGAAAATTCTACTAAAAATGCAAAGCACACTTTCACTTTCTTGTTTACGACTCCATGTTGAAAATAGTTCTTACCAATAATGCCCCGAGCGAAAGTACACAGGTCAGTGCGACAGTATGAAAGCGCTACCGTAGTGTACACAATGATTTCTAGTTTATATTTATGTGTGAAATTGTGTTTATGTATTCTACAATATCCTCACGAATGTTTAACCTTCTTGAAATGTTTAAGGATAAACCTTTTAAACTTGTAAGTTAAAAACGTACACGCAAATACTTTTATCACACCATTTTACATATTCACATGAGAAATAGACATGCAATAAGTAAACATCAACAACCACCACTGACTTGCATGTCATGTATTTGGACTCTACTGTGGATATGACTAACAATATATATCAGCTGTGTTTTTTAAATGAAATTATATCCATTTAATTGCTTGGTGTAATTTCACTTGCTGAACTGTGTAGTTTCCAGTATATACCATTTTCATTAACAATCATCCAGTATTCAATATCTATACTACCTTATTAACTAGGTTTTGACCAGTGATTGTGAGCATTTAAATGTTCTGTTTGATATGAGAAAAAGTTAAATTAACTGCGATTATAATATACTCACCGTTGTATTTCTTTTCAAATAGGTATGATCCATTTTGAGGGAAAACTCTAGTTTTAAATATGGTATGAACATACATTTCGAATTAGGAGAGGACTTGCAGTAACTAAAGGGCATTACTCTCTTACTAAAGTGTATTTTCTTTTACTGTACCTCGCATGCATTTCTCTATATACAAAATTCCTATACCCATATATCATCATGTTGACATGCTCCTAAATAAAGCACAGTCTAAACATAGATATTAGGTTTTCCCAGTAGCAAATATTAATGCCATGATGACACACTCCTAAAAAAGCATAGTCTATAAATATATATATTAGGTTTCCCAATTAAACGATCATGATGACAAGTGCTTAAAAATGGCTAAATGTAAACATAGACATAACACAGGCACATGGGATTAAAAATATGACCAGACAGATAAACCTCCATGTCTCATCATATTAAAACAATACAAAAGGAAAAATATGTGGTAAAATATGAGCCCCTTTCAAATAATATATGCCATCAACACAAGGCTATATACCAGAGGTTCGAGCCTGCCAGCCATGGGTTCACTTCTTATACCGTTGTGAGAAAAAATCGTAACTGAATGCATACGTGAAATAGTGACAGATAGTTTGTGTACGAGGATTGTTCAAATATGAATGCATCTAAGCACATAAAAATGTATCCTTGATAGATTTCAATGAAAATTTTATTTGGTCCCCTAGAAGTATTTACCTCCAACAGATATGCAAAGTTTCAGTCTTCTAATCCAATCTTTGAATGCATTTTCATAGTCTTTTCTAAGTATACTATGAAAACACTGGAATATTGCAGAACCGAGGTGTTTGCGCTGCACAAATTTTCGACCAGAAAGGTATTTTTTGAGCCTTGGGAACAAAAAGAAGTCACACGGGGCAAGGTCAGGCGAATAAGGAGGGTGAGGGAGCACAACAACCTTTTCCTGCTTCAGAAATTCTTGTACAATAGACGCCTTGTGCGATGACGCATTGTCATGTAGCAATCTGACATTGGCCAAACCAGTTGCGGGTCTTAGATTTTTGAAATATTTGTTCAGTTTTCGAAGAACTTTAGTCTTCACATTTACGGATTTGCCTTTAGGTACAGCAACCTGAATGGCAGGACCCTGAGTTGTGAAGAATATGGCATACATTACCTTCTTGATACTCGTGGTCCGCTTTGCAAAGTATGGTCTTTTGCCAGACTTTGTTGCCCATATTTTGTTATGAATGTTTCGTTTGGGCTCAAAAAATGAACCCATGTCTCGTAACCAGTGACTACATTTGCAAAAGACCGTGCATTGTAATTTGGAAACTGTTTAAGCAACAATTTTGCGCATTGCACGCATGCCCTTTTCTACTCATCTGTCAACAGATGGGGAATCCATCTAGTACAGATCTTTCTCATTTTCAAATTACGTTTCAGAATTGTATGAGCTGCTCCTAATGAGATGCCAACCATAGTAGCTATTTGCCTAGCGGTGTATCTTGCATCAGTAGCAACTATTTCTTTCACTCTAGCAACCATCTTGGCAGACGTTGCTGTTTTCGGACGACGGCCATGTGGTGCATCTTCTGTTGAAACTAACCCACATTTGAATTTCTTAAACCAACGAATAACTGCCGAAAAAGACATTTCATTATGCCCATAAACAGAACATATTTCATCAAAAATGTCTTTACACCCTATGCCAAGAATACAACGATTCTTAATATTGGACCGTATTTCAACGGCGTACGCTGACCTTCTTCCAACCATTTTTGTATTAGTATACACGAGTAGGCCATGTTTAGCGAACGATAGACACAGCTAAAGTGAACGGATTTTAACTGGTGTGGTATCAATGTAAAGCTAACATGTTTATCTACCCAATAATCTTAATTTCCTCGTGATTTTCGCATTATTGAGCGAGATAACGTTCTAGATGCATTCATATTTGAACAATCCTCGTAATTTTCTGAAGAATTTGTTTCACAACGAGAAGTAAACCCATTGCTCGTAGACTCGAATGTCTAGTTTTTAGCCTTGTGTAGAGGGCAAATATCATTTGAAAGTGGCTATCATTTAACCACACATATATCATTTTCGACTGATTAAATATGAAAACAGGAGTTTTACCTGTCTAATCATATTGTTTTCATCCCAGGTCCGATACCCGTGCCTATGGTTTTCCCAAAGTGAATATCTATGTCAGCAATGTAACCTTATGATAGCCCTCCCTAAAATGCAATATAATAGTCTTAATAAAGATACCCTGCTTTCTTCGTGTCAACAGTATTTTCCCCTGTCGCCAACCTTTCATATCTTGTCAACAACCTGATTTCCAATTACATTCGCAGAGTAAGGATGCTATGACACTTTTGTATATTATTATGCCGTTTACAGATGCCTCTGGACTTCTCAAGGTTGGATATAATCACGCAGGTACATTGTACATACAAAAGAATTCCAAAAGAAAAACCAAGTGTGAGTATGATACTGATATGATACCTTAAGTATGTTAAGTATTATATTCTAAATCTCTTGAAGGATGGTCATGAGTGTTGACACATATGACAATCCAATTAATACATTTTAAAACATAATTTAATATATTTAATATATTTAGACCATTTGAATCGATTATACCACGCAAAATTACCCCGCAAGTGTATCTCATCTTCTTCTTTTACATGCGCTTGTATATTCTGTTTCTTTGGAAATATTCTGTGTTTTGTATACATTAAGTATGGTTCTACATTATATATTGTCCGTTAAATAGGTTAACTTTCTTTTTCATGTCATTTCAAATGTAGAATCATGAAAGGTTTTCTAAACATTCAACTTTTAAAAAAAGTTAAACAGAAAATTATAATTCGGTAACAAGAGAAGTTGACTATTATTTGGCGCCATGTATGCGCGATGAAACAGTCCTGTCATAGTTGATCTAAACTTCACAATAAAAAACATATTAGAATAGAAATAATTTACAGCAAAGCCGTGTTTGAACACTTTTTATACACTCGGGCGGTTAATAGAAATAAGATTATTTTTCGGAAAGCTTTGAAAATACAGGAACTATTTCATAAATAATCGTTAATTGATGTGCATGTGAACTTACCGGATTCAGCTTGCATTTATAAGTTCATGTGCATTCGATTATCTTCACTTACTATAATAGTAGTTCGACCGAAGAAACATTTTTGTCTTTAACCGTCGTATTGTAAGTAGTGATTATGCGTTTCACTTTTGTCATCAGTTACTTTGTGTTGCTTTTTTTTCAGGGATTCCACGTTTTGTCATCATTGCACGGGGATGGATATATATTTTCCAGGATAAAAATGCTAAGATAGCAGAAAAGACATTCCCTTTACATGATTTCAATCGGTATGAAGTTTCGTCCTCTTCAATACATGTTTATCCATATTTCAGATTGCATACCACTAGTACGGTATTGGTATTTTCCATATATACGTAATTTGATTTAAAAATCTAAATATTTGAAACCAATGCATGCACTTGCTGGTGGTTATTAAATGATATTATGATCATTGTCTCGATACTTAATACCAATGACCGGAAAATGTACACTGTATTTGCGGATAAATCAAAGGGAGAATAGTCTTACACTTGATTACTTTAATATATATTCATAATAATTACATGTATATATTCAAACGCCACTTAAAACAGTTACTGTTGATAATAAAGTATCCAGATAACACAATTAAAAATAGTTGTTTTTTTCTGTTAATTCAGCAAATTTAATACTTCTTAATACGTTTATAATAATAAGCGTCCAAAAAATCTAAATATACGTATTTGAACGTTTAAATATTAGATATAGGTTTTACGTGCAAACGTTGATTTGTTTTACGCACAAGATTTTAGCATTTTCATTAGTTAAAGGTGGTTATATGGTGCCCCTATATTTCTGTGAAGGATCAGTAGATGTCCATGTCAGTTAAGGCTAAAAACAAGCGGACAATAAAACAAATTAATTATTGAGCTTGTTAATGACTCTCCGCGGACATATGTTAACGCCTCTACCCTGTATTCCAGGCAATATTTAATAATATTCATGGATAAATTGTGATTATGACGGAAATTTGCTTCTACCGAAGAGCATTAGTGCAAGGTGCATGTTATATTTGTACTCTAACTTACTCTTAAATTTCAACTAACGTAACTCGAAGTTTTGACTTACTGTCACAAATTTCGACATACTATAACACAATTTTAAGCAGCTTATGCCGAAATTTCAACTTATTAATTCTAAAGTGTGTCTTATTATCATGTCCTTTTAGCTACAAAATCTGAACCTCTGTCCATCTGTCAAAGGCCAACATGCTAACTGGCTGCTTCTCCTAAACACCTGAGCTTGGACGTTATTTTATTAGCTCTTAGGCAGCTTAGTGTATAGTGGATACATCTGCCTACACATCCAAAATATGATACCCAGTATGTAGGGACTTGAACATAAACGACCATACATCAGTATATGACTTACCCTAACCTCTAAAGCAACTCTGCAACTTAAACTGTGTCCAGGGTGTATACCAACATTCATTTCTAAAATATGTTCTGGTGAAAGAGGCTCGAATCAGATCGACATATTTCCAGATATGGTCAAAATAATGAAATTGTCTAATTTCGAACACACTACACAGTCATTCTATGGCGTCTCCTTAAACCCCAGAACTACCAAGGTACACGATCTTGGTCTAAAAGGATAGCACGGACCAATTATGACATGTGCATGTACGGTATGTTTATATTACCTTGCTTTAATGCCCAGCAATCTTACATAAACCTTTCGGTTACATAAGGCACCAAATATTTGTCAGAACATATACATCTGCATATAATGTAGTAGTTTATTACTCTAGATTTCGATTAAAATGACCCGAAATTTCGAATAAAATTACTACGTAGAAAGCTGATATTTTGAGTTAGTATCTCAAAATTTCGAGTTAATTTATAAAACACCGTCTCTTTTTTTGGCGATGTAAATGTTTGAATATGTACTGATATGCTGTTGATAAAGTTGTGCTAGATGTAATTATTTGATAAAAATCTATGATAGGCTTAGATTGAACGCAGCTAAGACTGGAAGAACAAGTGGTTTAGGACCTTTCTTGGATCCATAACGACATAAGAAAACATATAAGAAAGAGAACGAGAGCATATGACATGGCTAACGAGCCCATAATGAACGTCATACAAATAAACAAACTGCTCCATTATTACAAAATTCAAAATCGCATATTTCATATTAGGCATCAGACAAACAACAGAATGTAACCCTTAAACATCCAACAACTGGAAAGTACTAAAATAATCCCTTTCACCATCAACAAACATATCTGTTTTCATTGCTTAATAATAATGATAGCAATAAAGCAAACCTTAGTGGTTTCGTTCAGACCCAAACTTAACAAAACGATTATAACAAAAGCCTGCCAAACATACAAACCAGTTCAACTTTTCCATCCAAAACTTGACTGAATAACATCACATAGTAAATATGTGCTATCGTAAAGAACAATGATCCATTCAATCCTAACAACCAGATTAAAAAAATAAAGAATAAGCTATTTGCAAAGGCAAGTAAGTCCACAAAAATCTATTTTTTTAAGTCCACAAAAAAACAACACTTACCAGGCAGAGATGTGTTAAAATACACCTAAAAATTGGAAGTAACATTTATCTTGTGCAAAGAAAAGTAGTCTTCATTTTTCCCTATGGCGAGTTATAAAAAAAAATTACAATTATACAAGTTATTTACAGTTACAACAAAGGGAAGTAATTCTAAAACAAAACCTTAGTCCACAAAAAATCCTTACCAAGAAGAGGTACGTCAAAATACACTAATTATAGTATCATAGTATTATACACTAACTATACTAAAATTGGAAGTAACATGTATGTTGTACAACAGAAAAGTGGTTTAGTTTAATAATATTTTATTGTATTTGTTATTAGGCATATGTACAATAGTATGAACACAAAAGTAACATATACAAATGAAAAGTGGTCTAGAATTTTCCCTACGGCCAGTTATAAAATGTTAAAATATAAGCTATTCATAGTAACCACAAAGGGGAGTAATTCTAAAAAATATGTAACTTCATAAAAAGCAATACTGTTTCATTGAAGGCATTATCTTTGTCTGTCTACGTTAGGGCCTAAGCTCTTATATGACCTTTGACCCCTAAGTGTTACTTTGACCTTTAAGATAGGGGACATGGGTTTGTCCATGATACTCGTTGTCACTGAGGCTAACATTTATGACAAATAAAAGTAACATTGCTTAAATAATTAGTTCAAGTATGGAGCAGAAAAATGTCAATTTTAGCAATTTCGATCATTTCAAGGGCCATAACGCTGGAGATACTGGTCCGATCTGGCTAGCTATCGCACTTGACTAAGAATGTGTAGTAATACATTTTCTGCATAAGTTATGTTGACATCACAAATAAAATACTCTTAAACTAGTTATCGAGTGCACACTGACAATTTGGGCAATTTTGACGAATTCAAGGACCATACCTCTAGGGATACTGGTGCGAACTGACTGATTGCCGACCTTGACCTAAATTGTATAAAGATACACATTCTGTATAAGTTATGTTTTGTTTTGATGCAAAATAATCTAGATATTGAGCGAACAATGTCAAGTTTGGCAGTTTTGACAAATTCAGGGGCTATAACTCTGGAGATCCTGGTTCAAACTGATTGGTTATTGAACTTTGCCTAGATTTTATAGAGATACACACTAATATAAGTCTGGTTCAATTATGATACAAAATACTTAGTTATTGAACGGACAGACCGCCCAACCGCCCAACCGCTCAACCGCACGCTCGTAAAGGATGAAAACATAATACGTCCCATTTTCTTTTCGAGCGGGTGTATAAAAAGTAATTCAAATGCATATTTAAAATTGACTCAATTAACAACCAACTTGTTTCTATATATTCTAGCATAAAACTGCTGTTATTGTCACTTTTTGGGGGTGTTTTAACAGGAGAGAAAACGTGTTTTAACAGAGAGATTCTCGCACTCACGTGCTGTTAAAACACCTTTTTATATATGCGCGTTCCGTGGCAAAGCGTAAACGTCATTCGGCCCCAAAACGGATGATTCAAAACGAAATGACGTCAACATAAAAAACAGCTCAGACATTCCCGCGCATTTCATGGAAATTTAATGACGTTGAGGTAGGATGTATTCATTTATTAGTATTTTTTCCGCGTTTTATGCTAGAATAGCGTTAGCGCATGTTCATTTCATGTTATAACATCTGCAGAATCCCTCGGGATTCTGCAGACGTTATAACACGAAAAAACATGCGTTATCCCTAATAATACTTTCTGTCAAACATTAGATGAAGGTGAAGAATTCCGTGCAGTCTTCTGGGATAAATCTAATGAAAGCTTTTAACTGGGCATGGCACAAACGGCTTTCGTTTAAGCTAGAATCTACAGGTATATGTGATGCATATTAAATTCGTTTCATGGAGCAGAAAATTGTTCTTCCTCGAGGTTCATCTGATACTGTTTATATCTCAGCTGTTGTACCAGAAGGCTCTATTGTTGGCACCCTTCTTTTCATTGTCTTTATTGGTGGCTTGCATTGTCCTTTATATCAGTTCAACTGTCAGACTTTTTGCTGATGACACAAGCTTTTACATTTTTGTTAAGAACATAATCATTACTGCCGAAACCCTAAAATAGAATTTCTTGACATTTCTCGTATACCATGGCATGTCAAACAAAATCTTGCATAATTCTTTGTATATGCATGGTGTTCAAATCAACGAGGTGACGTCCCACATGCATGTTGGTGTTAAATTTCAAATGACAGAAATTGACACAAACATATAAGCAGCATTAAAGAAAATGCGTGGAAACGTATCAGCATGATAAATATCTTGAAATTTATTCTTGACCGTAATTCTATCAAAACTACCTGTCTGTCTTTTATATGACCCCTCCTGGTTTATTATCGATTAACAAGCACAGAACCCTTCCGTTATTTGAATTTTCCGCGAAAAGGTGCCTCATTGATTCATACGAAGCTACCAGCAGTTAGTTTTACAACTGACATCAGAATTTTACATGTGTCGGCTGTATAAATTTTCTAAAGAATTAACAATCAATATCTCTCACCTTAATTTACAGACATCCAAAATCACGAAGTTCTAATTAAAACAAATATTGACGGGGGCCAAAATTCGAAATGCACCCTGCTACCTTGTCAAGTGAAATGTAAACATACAAAAACAGAATGTAAACTATTCACAGTTATACAATAAATAAATTCGAAATGATGAATGAAAGCGATCTTAGAAATGCTTCTGACTTTGAATCATACAGTGATATACATTTAATTGACATTGCATATTTATGTTGCATAAACACATTCTAGTGTCCACGTGTAGTTAAACTTCGATTGACATACATATCCATATCAGGCAAGCATATTACGTTGTCTAGACAGGAACTGCATTAGAAAAGTTCATCCAAGATTTTTCTGTAACGTTGATGAAAATATAAACTAAGCGGAGTTAAATGTTAAAGCAATGTGGCCTGATTAGATTTTTCTTATACAAGTAATGCTAATCATAGTATAGATATAGCCCGCCAGCTTTACCCAATAGGGAGAGTGCAGATCCCCGTGCATGCGTATGTTCTCCGTGACGATTAAATAAAAGGCATTGTGTCTGAAATAATCTGTCCGCCACCTCTGAATCATGAGGGGAAGTTTGCAGTTTCTTCCGGAGAACAGGTTTATACCGGCACAAATTCCAGGAACACTTGTTAGGTTAACTGCCCGCCGTTTCATACTAAATACTGTTGAAAAAGGCGTTAAACACAACAGTATAGATAATCAGATTTTGTGTTCAATGGTTGATATTATATTTTCTGAGGGAGCTATAAATAAATGCAACTTACAATTCGACAGATTCGATAGCTATAGCATCCTTCTACAGTTATTGACAATATAACCCGTGCAAACATTAAGAACAAGTGAATTGAACTAAATTTGATATAATAGTAAACATCTGCTATTAGATGGAGATGTTGTCGTACAGTATATAATCACGGCTTTTACATCGCTCAGTTGATAAGATCTGCCGAGCATTTAGTCTTCTTAAAGAAAATCAGCGTAATAAATTTCTTACCTATTAACTATATTTACAGGGTTACTGTTACCATAGATAACGTAACAATGACCATGGGCAGTAGTTTTACATATTATTCCTAAATGATCATACACTTTTTTTTCCACACGATTCCTGCCAGTTCATTAAACTTTGAATAACGATCGATTACTTGGCAGGCTGGCACGCTCTGGTGCTATAAGAAATCATTGTGTTAGTGTCTGAGAACAACTGAGGAAAACAAAATTGCAGAATGAACAGAATGAAGTTAACGTAAATAAAAGACATTTTTTATTGTTTTTAATTATGTGTTTCAGTGTGGAGAGCTACCATCATGTGGCCGGCGAAAATTTCTGCTTTTGCCTGAACTATTCTGACCTGCAAAAGAAAGAGCCACTTATTTTCGCTTGTGAAGTTGAGAAAACCAAACAGGTATCACAGTGTAGTGTTTATGTGGTTTCGATTGCATTTAAATATTCAAATTCTTTTGACGTACTGGTTTCAGATTACCTTTAATGTTACTCAAGATACTAATAATAATGTTTGTTAAATGTTTTGCTTTACTGTGCATTAGGCAAACTTTCTTGATTTTTCAATGGCGTACAATAGTTTTAATGAACTGTAGTGGTTTGATGTCTTCAGCTCTGTTGTAGCAAAAGTACAATTGATGGATGCGTGTAAACGTATGTATACTCCTGGAGGTATCCGGCGATTGCAAAAATATAGAAATTAATGGCCCTAACCGATCTACTATTGTCAAAATATGTATGAACTGATCTTGTGTTCATTTTAAATTTGTTTTCTGTTATTCGTGTGTTAATACAACCTTTTAACATTTTTGGACAATAAATATTTGTTATTTTATAGACATGGATGAAACATTTTGATGAAGCTATTAAAGCGATTAATGGATCATCAGCGTAAGATATTATTTTTTTTAATTTTTAATAACTTTACAAATTTGCCACGTTGTAGTAAACTGTAGTACTATAAGAAGCCTATTCGAACTTGCTGAAATTATTTAAATATAAGTTCTAATGACGTTTGTATCCTTAGACTGCAAAATTTAACTAATTGACGATCCACCTTTTAAAATTTGTTCATCATAAGAACTTTTACTTCCAATTTCAGGGACAGCGATTACGAAAGCATTACTGGAGAAGGTAAGCGTAAACATATATGCGTAATTTAAATGATCATCTCTTTTTTTCAGTACTGTTATCCTTCTAGACATTTTAAACAGGGCAGGCGGGGCTCCATGGCTGAGTGATTAAGGATGTTGACTTTGAAGGACTTGCACTTTACCGATGCGGGTGCGAATCTCTTGGATTCTGCCTTTTTAAATCTTGTTTTGCTAACATTAATCATCCCAATGAAAAAATTGCTACTGCAAATTTGTTTTAAAACCGGTGGCATAAAATCAATATTTTCTCCGATTTAGTCAGACAGAACTCTTATAGCTTATTTTAGTTCGCAATAATATTACTGCGTAAAATGAAAAAGTACAAAATATCAAAAAAATCACTAACAGTGTAGTTTTTTTACAAATCAAAACCCAGATTTTGTAGAAAACCTCACATGATATGGCAACAGACATGTTGTACTTTATTTGACAATGTGTAGAAAGTAGTGTTAAATGATACAACTTTCAGGAATGATTATTCGCTTCATTTATTCCACATTGAACTAATTTTTAAAATCTTAGGAACTACATAGCGAATTCTTACAATATAGAGAAGCTTCTGAAGAAACAAAAAGTGATTTCCTCCTACTGAGAATCGACCTGTCCTGTTAAGCTTATATTGCTTTGTATAATGTAACGCTTTCCTCAAATGAACACAAGGAGCTCAATTTCGGACGATTTCGCTGCACAAGAAAAAGAAACAAACTAAACTGGAGCGCTGTAATTTAATAGAATTCCGTAAATACATCGTATGCATTTAGGTCCGATTTGCAGCGTACATGCACTCACACTGAGTTTTTACTAACACCGTAATATGTACAGTCAAAATCACTTTACTTAAATGGAGCATGCATATAAGTTCCACTGAATCTTGTGATATCGAAGGCTGGAATTCACAACGTCTGATTTGCTTCGACTGCTTACATACTTGATATGAAATCGTGCTCCTATCCCAAAAATACTCAAGGAATGTTTGCGTTGTGATGCGATATCACACCATTGACTATTTGAGAAGCTGACGTTGTCGACTTGTCTTCCCAGAGACTAATTACTTTTAAATTATGCAGTTCTGGATAAGTCAAATCACTGAAAAAGGAGGGAAAAGCATTAGGTACCAATTGCAAGTACACATGAAAGCTTTCATCCTCCTAATACATTCAACGACTCAATGTATTTATATCCAGGTGGTTACTTCATTTCAACAATTTTATTAGGGACGATCAATGTGTTTGAAATCAATAACATTATATTCATTTACTTTACGTTACGTCACCTACACGCATGTACACATAGAAATACACATTGAATATTCAATATTGGTCATTATTTTATAGTAGACTGGTATAAAATAAGAAAACTACTATATTATATTTTGGAGGGTTGTACATTTCAAATAATGTAATCCGAAAACATTAAGTATGTGTTAAGGTGTAAAATATAAACAAGACAAATTTTTAGCATCAACAACAAACAGCTCTTACCAGTTATTAGAAAAAAGTACGAACGTTGCTGCAATATTCAGCAAAAGGAAACTCCGCGCCAAACTAAGCAGTATATGTAGTACTGATATAACAGGGGGTTATCTAACGATATTGGTGTCTTTTGCTGTAGACGCAAGGCAAACAGACAGTCTGATGGGGTTTCATGAATGTTGGAGAAAAAACAATGCATTTGTAGTAGGAGCAGAATTTTAATTGTATTCAGTAATCGACATTTGTATATATCCAATGATCCATATGCGAAATTGAAATTTAAGTTTCGGTAAATGAAACGAAATGTATTGTATACACAAGGTTGTTTATAAATTGAAATTTACGTAGTTGTTAATCCAAAATGACTTAGTGTCAGATGTTATCAAGACCATTCTTCTGCGGAATGACTAATCAGGAAGATATGGGCTCGTTATGGTACTTTCAAGCTAAGTGACGAGGAATGAATAAGGTGTGCAATGAATGAAAACAACATACATAATTTTATCCCGCCCTAGGGTCGTAACACTTAGAATTTAGAAGGAAAACCAATTAATCAATTTAGATAACCAAGTGCAAGTGGCATTATTTAACATTGAACTGTATTAACTTACAAAAGTTAAATTAAGGACATAATGCCTTATTCTCATTTGACACGGGTGCCGTGCGATAAATTAGTCTACGCTTTTCCTTGCGTTTCCTTTTTTTTTTTTGGGGGGGGGGGGGGTGAGGGGGGGGGGGGGGGAGGGGGGGGGGGGCATCGTAGCTGGCTACCGGCTACGGCGTATGTGTTCACATTGTATTCGAGCATCGTGTAATGTTTTTGTATAGACTCTCGGGGGAAGGCCGAGAGAAATCCGTAGAGTCGCTGCGTGGAGATAATAATGAAAAACATGCAATTACAGTGCAGTTGCCGTGCAGTCTCCACAAGCTTCCCACGGAAATCGTACGACGCCCATACGGCGACTGTGCAGAGGCTACCTAGAGAAGATACAGTGACGGTGCAGCCTCCGTGACGTTTTTAAAAGTCCTAGTACGCTTTGTATAAGAAGGAGTGTTGGGAACTAACTCAAACTTCTGCTTTTTAGTTTGAGCTATGCCGCTCTGAATTTAAGTGGTACTATCATTTCGTTGAAGAAACGGATAATGAAGACAAGTTGGAGATGGTCAATATATATAACGATCTGAAGCATGTTTTACCCCTTATTAAGGCTGCTGCATGGCAATCGTGCGGCTGTTGTGGGGTTGCCAGGCAATGATTGTTCTGTTTCAAAAGTTATGTTCGGACAGCGAGCGGCAACCTGGCTAAGGTCCGTGCGAAGGTCCCACGAGTCTAAATTCTCCGTACAATTTCTTTTGGGACACCATTTCCACGAAAAACTCGTGCGTTGGCTGCACGATCACGATTACGTCCTCCTTACAATACCCGTGCGCTGACGAACGCAGGCCAAATACGAAATAGGCATAAAATTCGCCCTTTGGAAAATTCAACAATAGTTGTTTAAAAAGAGTTAAAGGAAAAACTATAAAAGCGTCAAAATGCTGATAATATTAAGTGTTTTGAAAAAAAACTTAGGATGACGATAAGTAATTCTAAAAGCTACTACTAAAGAAAAAGTTTGTAAACCACCAAGGGCGTAATATTTCCTTCAAACAACTGCATAAATTTGAGGATCACCTTTTGCTTTATATAAAGTAATGTACACATACAACAGAATGGCTTAGACAATTCACACCTGTCTGGGTTTTGCCATTTTATCATTAAACATTTTATTATAATAACAGACCGTCCTATGACATTTTTCGAAAGATAAACAATTATCAGAACTAAACAAACTGGAATTTAGAAAGCAGATCTGAGGTTATGAAGCCTGTATATCACAGGAACGGTCAAAAGAAAAGAACTAAAAAGTAGGCACCATATCCAAGGGGTGATTCTACAATACCCAAGGTTATGAAAGCGGGAGTATTGGAATCACCCAGGCCGAAATGGTCATGCTGAGAAACTAAACAGTACCAATAACACGACATTAAAGTCGTGCTTAACGATCTGAGAAGATAGGCATCAACGTGTGCTTGTGAAATGTATGTATTAATATTTATGGAAAAAGCACTCTCGTCAAAGCATTTTTTTCTGTCGCATTCATCAAACTGATAACGAAAGGAATTTTCCACGTGATGTCCGACAGAAATTGCTTTTTACTCTGCTCTTTGATTTCTTCCCTGTCGTTTCATCAAGTGAAACTTATTTTTCTTTTTTGTGCTTTTAAATCTGATGCAACTATCATGAGCCAGGTCAGACATTAAAAATACCTGCAAAGTTTGCAAATCGAAAGGAAAAAATCGTCATTTACAACATACAATGCACTCACAAAAAGCCATCAAAATACGCTGTCATTTTTTTATCGTAAGTCAGTCCAGTCATGGAAATTTTGACAGGCGGCATGGCCTTTAAACATTACAAAACGGGCTGATATATTGGACCCAAACTATGACTCTAACCAACTATAACCCGATCCCCAAGAAGGTCACAATGTTCGATTGTTACAGGGAATATTTGAACTGTTGCGGAAGTTTTCAACAGAAAGCATGCGTTGTGGTGCAACGATTAAAAATGAAACTTTAACAGCTCTTTGTACACCATGATACAGAAAGGTACCATGTTACTATTTGGCACATTAACAATCATGAAATTTACTGAACCACGCAGTTTTTACCGAATTTTATAAAATTTGATGATAGGAAAATATTATATGAACAGCATAAATAGACATTTAATCTTTTTCACAGGACGAAATAATTCCAATGGTATGCTAGTGTTACCAGGTCAGTAAATGATTTTTTAATTAGAAGGTGATTTTGAAAATAGTTACCAATTGCTTTATCTAAGTTTTTTATTCTAAACTGACATAATTCAATTTGCTGTTAAAATACTAGTATTTCTGGCTTTACATTTGATATCAGTTTCTAATGAAGTAGCATTACGTGACAAAATTTACATTAACTAAATATCTATAACAGCAGTACTAAAATTCTTTTAAAGGCAATCAACCCGCCATTGTAGAAGTTGACGGTTCCGGCTATCTGAGAGCAAAACAAATGAAATCATCTAATAAGGGTAAGCAAATAATAATTCAAAATGTTCAATCGCAAACGATACTATCCTATATTACATTCGAGTAAAACGCAGTACTACACAATTACGATTACACACAAACGCATTGTAGGCTTCTTGCTGAACATAAAAGAGTTCTGATGCAACTGAGTTTCTGTTTTCAAAGATACAGGTGAAGCAATCCGCCCGTTATATTTATGGTCTCCATTATATACGTTGTTGCATTGGTCATATTTACGCTATTTTTTTTTTTAGATTTTTGCCAAGACGAACAAAAATGTAAGTATTACAACCCTTTTATTCCTTAAATAGGTATATTCCTAACATATAATTATACACTAGGCCACACCGAATTGATAACTTGGTCAAAGGATTTCCCGCTCCATTTTTTAAAACATCAGGAGAATATGTTTCAGGCTCCGTATCAGTATGCAGAATTGACAGTCGATATGACAATAACATTGTGTAAATAAATCTGGGAAAGGTCATTAGGATGAATTTTCGCGAGACATTTTCTTCTCAAAATGAACAATAATATCTCATTATTATCTTATATTAATAGTTTATAAAAACAAAAGTTTGCTGCGATCCTTGAAATTATACACATATATATCAGCAATAGCTGGGTAGTAGTTAAATGATAAAAATGCGGTATAATGAAATTTGGACACCACATCCAGTCTTACCTCATGGAAATTTAATTCTGTATGTGTAATACAACAGTAAAAGTTTTAGGCAGTTATGGTTTCAACGATTTTATCATCAGAAATTTGTTTGTTGGTATTAAACATTACCCCGTTAGCTCATCAGCAAGAAGGTAGTAGGTATTGTTTACAAACTGCCAATTTTGCTAATTGTCTTAGTAGTGAAAAGACTCGAAGCAAATGGCTAAATTGCCAGATTATCTGATATCTGCCTGTTGTCCCTTCTCTCGATGTTTGTAACTAATTACATTGTAGCGCGTCCCGGTAAACAAAAATATATTAATAAGAGTCATATGCTTAGTTGCCACCATATATTCTTTGGACAGTTTGTCATTAAACTTTCATTATTCAAGGATCTTTGGTTCTTTTATGTGTTTTCAAACCTTTTTGATATGGTTTGGCAGTGTTTTTTATTCTTGTTACAATGTTTTATTAATTGTTTCTTCCAGTCGCTCCTCCCAGCTCCAAACTTATATCCAAAAATATTTTTTTTTATTTCGCTCTCCTGCTCTTAATTGTTTTTGGAAAAAATCCGATTACCAAGAAATTAATATGGTGTGGCCCTATATAAAATTCTGGACTATTTTGTATTCTTTATGTATGCTGTGGTTTGGAATACAAATCTGACGAGTAGTAAAATACTTTTGTTTCTGCTACTCAGGTAGGAAAAATTACATATTTATAAATGTACGCAGCTTTTGTTGCTTGCAAAATTTAAATACTTATCTTTAAAGTATATTCACAATAAACCATAATGATATGCTACGTTCAATTTGACGTGAATCCCTTCAATTTAAATGTAATTCAGAAAGTTATTTAACATTTTTCCGAACCATGCAGTGGTCTACGTTTTAAAATGTATCTGACAACTAAGAGTTTGGACTTTTTTGCGTTGAAACAAATGACTGTATTCTTTACAGTTATTCTCAGAAGACAAAATGTAATGGCTTTACTTGGATAAAGTGTAAATATAATTGGAACTGATCTTTGCTTGAAATTTTGTATATTTTGACTTCTGTACATGGAATCTACAATATTGAAGTGTTACGTTACATCACACAACGACAGTTAGTATCTATGTAACATACTGTTTGAGAAATAATATTACTGTAATTTTAAACAAGCAAGGTATTACCGATATTCATTTACGAAAATAAAGCCAATTCATAGAAAACACACAATTTTAGTTTGATAAACTGTATTATACGTTACCTACATTGTACGTTAACAAAATGACGTTTTTTATTTTTAATGTAAAACATCGTTTTGTAATCACAGTTTACTTAGTTTTAAACAATAACACATACATTTCTTAAGCAATAAAAATAAAACATAAATATAAACTAACCAGAATAAATTTATACATCTTTCATTAATTTGATTTCGGTATATAAAATATAAGGTAGAGTGACTAGATATGGGTTTGCACCCGATAGTAAAATGCAACGTGACACGTCTATAGTATTAAATGAAAATAGAGATTCAACTACTCGCTTACTGGAAGTGTCTGTTGTATATTTGCCGACACCATAACCAAGGTCAACGACTTGGGTTCTTATATTTTCGTCCACCGATAGCCGACTGGGTCATGATCGGCAGATGCGGATCCACAGCGTGTTTCTTAACAAAAAAGTGAAATGCGTTCGTTGAAGATTCTTGTTATTGGTGAGAGCGATTGTATTTAGAACAGGGCTAGAGGTTTTCCGACCTTGATGGCCAAGGCTGCAATATTAGCTGCAGATATTTTATTCTTCCAACTGGAGACCATATGTCGCCGATTCTCTTACGACATCTACAGAAGAGTCCGCCCACAATGATAAATTCCTCCACTATGAAAAGCTAGAATGTCGCCATATGACGTACAGTTGTGTCGATGTGTTATTAAATCAACAATAACAAAGTCACTTTGATAGGACATTTACCATACCTTAGAACTTTGATGGCTATGTCTTTTCCTGTCAAAATGACAACATGCCACATTGACATATCAAGATAACGCGTGTTTTATATCCTTTCTGGCATCAACCATCGCATAAATGTTAACAACGGCTCAGTCTTGAATGGGTGAATCCACTTTGACCTCAACAGACACATTGTGGCAGATGCTTCCCTCTGTAAGATTTTTTTCCATCGTGTCTCAGACTTGCAAGTTCTGCCGATTCTACGAGGGTTCTGCAAACAGTTACATGTGATTTGGTTTGGATTTCTTAAGTGGTACGTTTTATCAAAATTATATTTATTGCAAACCTTCAGAGTATTTCCACTTTACCAAAACACATGTTTGTAATCTATTTACCAAATCGCGAATAAACAGACTTCTTTTGGTATCTATTTGAGACACTGATAAATAGCGCTGCCAAGAGTACTATTGGACTTATACTTATGTCAACACCTTGGAAACAAAAAATATTCACTGGGACTCGAGTCAGGTGAATAGGGCGGATGGTTTACAACCCTCACCTTTTCAGAAGCAAAATATAAGACTTAACAAAGTTGTGCTTGTGAAAGGAGGCATTGTCGTGTTTAAGATGAACTCTTGACCATTTCTTGCTTAGAAGTTACTTATTGCAAAATTCTTTCACTATCTATACTACAGAGTTCTTGTAGAATCGTCCAGTGCCTGTATGACCAGATGGACTATGCCTTTGAACTACTAGCGCGAGAATTAAAGAATTTCGTACACAATCTCTTTCCAACTTATGGTTCTCTTGGCAATACAGGGACGTTTTTATCTGTTCGCTTCCATTTCTTTTTATCTGTCCTAAATGTGCATCACCTAGGTTTGTCAACTGTTAGCAAAATAGAAATAACCCGACTATCACACCATTATTACGTTTTCAAAAGTTCTCGTTCAAATTTAAGGCGTTGATTCTTGAGCTCATCAGTGAGCAAAGTAAGTCTTTCTTAGGTTGGCTATATCTTTTACCAACAAAGGGGTGCCAATTTGACAGATAATTTCCAAGCTTTTAGAGCTTTAACTCACTTTAAAGGGTTGCATATTAAAATGGCCAAAGGTCCATTTATACCACACAATTCTTCAAATAACTTCTTTGAATCTATATCAAAAGATAACAGGTAATAGTAGATTTAGCCTATACGGCATTTGATAAGCTACGAGTTTCAGTCTTTCCGTCCATTTTACAATGTTACAAGTCCATTGATCAGTGTATATGACTGCATGGAATTCAATCTGCAATTTCCCGGTCATTTGAAAAGCAACTTGCGCTCGATATAAACGGATATCATTAGCTATTCGACTCAACATTCCAGTGCAATGACGTTTATTAGAAAATACTTGAAATAAATCTACTGAGGCCCTTTAGTTTTAGAACCTTTTGCAAGCCTTCGTATTACATGTACGTGGGAACGGATTTCAATTCACACAACAGAATCTATTTTAAGTCACTTTTTATGCATGAAGTATTTTGAGATGGAGATTGTGCAACGGATGCTGTAATAGCATATGACACAAAATTAATCTACAGTAAGGTGAATTTGTATTTTGTTTGCAAGACTTTGACTTAAAAGAGGATTTGTCATTTACTCCAACGTGTATGTTTTCTGAAACGGGCAAGCTTAGATTTGCCAATAAAATATGTAAGAATCTGTAAGAAGATTAATAGCAAACTTGGTTCGACTGAGTCTGTTCAAGCCTAAGTCGCAATTGAAGTTGGAAGCACCTACCAGACAGACCTTCAAACAGACAACGAGTGTAGTTATTGATGGTAGGCCTTTCAGCACGAATAGGGATACGAAAATTGACCGGTGTGCAATCCTGTTAAATACACCATCTGTCGAAAGTAATGTAACTGCCGCTGTAGAAAGCTATCCTTTCAATACCAGAGAATAAAAAGGCTGTTTTCTCTCATATACATCTCAATAGAGGACAAAATTGCGAGACACTGAGAACAACTAATAACTACGGATAGGTACGCTGAACTATGTTTTTATGCGCCTGACAACTTGCCCAGCGTGTGGACGGGACTGCGGTGAACTTCGTTGAACTACGCTTAAGTACGAACAGCCTCGAATAACTACGTTCTGTTATGGCAAGGTACGTCTCAGTATGGATAACTATGTTTTAGAACGTTTGACTACGGATGAATAAGTTTCAACACAGTTTGACTAAATGCACACTCAAATGGCTACGGATCGCTCAAACTTTTGTGAATGATCAAAGGTTGGAGAAACTTGCAAATTTTGGATAAGTCTTGAACACGTTTTGACGAAGTGTTGGTAAGGATTGATACGGATTACTTCTTTGAGGTACCGCTCAGGTACAGATCGATACGGATTACTACGTTTCTATCCGTGACGTAGCTATCTGTGCCGTATGTGTGACTGGTACTGATAGATATTTGCGAATTTAAACTATAAAGACTGTGAACACCTAAAATGATCGATATTGTAAGTGGACCATCTCAACGTAGTGTGATAGGAAAGAACATCATGTGATAAGGTCTAGCTAATATGCAACATTTGTCCATCTGTCCATCTGAGAAAAGTTGTATTACGTATGTCTCCAAATGTATTCGACCTACATTGATTACACAAGCTGTGCATCTGAGACAAAGTTGTCAAAGTGATTTAGTGTGATCGCTGTGTATCTGTCGTCGTCGTTTGACGTAAACAATTTTGTTCTACTTTTTCTAAAGAGAAGAGTTCTAAGTTTAATGTAGAAAGTATGGTATCTGAAATTTTAAGATTGTCATTCTGTAATTTGATTTACTGACCTACCTTTTAACGCCAGATTACAACTTATTTGTATTCCGCTTTTTGGAGGGTCAGGTTTTTGGTTTTTTACTGCAACACTCCTGTGAGGTTTGCTAATATGTGTTAAATAATGATGTCACGGTTTCAAATATCGAGGCCATAGATCCTGGACTATCTGATTCAAATGGAAAGATGTCACGTGATCATTTTGCTGTGATATTTGACGCTAAAGCATCCAAACCACCCCCAGTACGAAAAACTGTGTCGTACAGGAAATTACGTTCGATCGACATTGACTCATTTCGAGAAGACATACGAAGAATAGATTTCTTTAACACATAGTGCACTCCATCTGATACTGATATCGATGAATTTGTGGAGGAATATTCAAATCAGTTAATGTCTTTAGTAGACAAACACGCCCCTTTGACTACCAAGACTATTGTGTTAAGATCTTCATGTCCTTGGTATACCGAGCAACTCCACAAAGCAAAACATCAGAAACGAAAATTAGAACGGAAATGGCGTGAAAGTAAGCTAACAATCGATTACCAAATTTACCGGACACAGTGTGCTGAAGTGAATAAGATGCTAAAACAAGCTCGTGTTGAATACTATACTGTTTTACCATCACATTCATCTCCATGGCATCTCGCACACGATTTCAGTGACTTCTTTATTTGAAAGATCGAAACAATTAGAAACGATATAGCATCGCAAACACAATCTGTATCTGATTTAGATGACACAGAAACTGAATACACAGGAGTCAGTTATGTAGAGTTTACTCAAACCTCAGAAGACAAAGTGAAATCAATTATCAAAAAGTCTGCAAACAAATCATGTGAACTAGATCCTATCCCAACACGGTTATTAAAAGAATGTCTTGACGAACTAATACCAGTGATAACAAAAATTATGAATGCATCTCTAAATGCTGCGCATGTGTCCAAAGCGTTCAAACATTCACGAATAAGACCTCTTCTAAAAAAGCCAAGCCTAGATTCTAATGTCCTAAAAAACTACAGACCTGTGTCAAACTTGCCGTTTCTGTCTAAAATCTTAGCAAAAGTGGTAGATGTTCGAATTGAAAATCATCTGAGGAACAACGAACTCCATGAAGTTAATCAATCTGCTTATAAGAAATTCCATTCAACCGAAACCGCCTTATTTAAAGTCCAAAATGACATTCTTCAATCGTTGGATAAGAACAATGTGACTATTCTTGTGATGCTTGTTCTCTCTGCAGCATTTGACACTATTGACCACGGGACGTTGATTCATCGCCTTGAACGTCACTTTGGTGTTACAGGCAAGCCACTCGCATTGATGATGTCATACCTTAGTGACCGCTACCAGACCGTATGCATAGATGGCGAGCTACCACAACTAGTGCTAATGAAGTACAGTGTACCCCAAGGGTCTGTCCTGGGGCCAAAGAACTACACAATGTACACAAAACCAGTCGGAGTTATCTGCAGAAAGCACGGACTGAACAATCATTTCTATGCGGAAGATTCGCATTTATATCGATCCTTCAAACCAATAAAAAATGTCTATTGAAGAGACCATTCATTGCGTTGAAAGTTGTTTGAAGGATATAGTAAAATGGATGAATACTAACATGTTGAAACTCAATGCTAAAAAAACCCAGAATGAATCATATTTTCATCTGAACACAAGACACAATCTGTTTCAAACATACCTGTGAAAGTGGACGGCTCTGAAATCAAACAATCAGGCAGTGTCCGGCACCTCGGTGCTTCCCTGGATTCGAACATGAGGATGGAGCAACATGTGAATAGTGTGTGTAGGAATTCCTAGGCACAGCTGCGGCAAATTAGTCACATCAGACAATATATAACCGCAAACGCAACCAAATCACTAATCAACTCTCTTGTTACATCACGTTTGGATTATTGCAACTCTCTTCTATATGGAATTCCAAAACAGTCAATGAACAAACTGCAATATGTCCAAAACACGGCAGCTAGAATCGTAGCCAGAACATCCAGATACGACCATATAACGCCTGTTCTGCGTGAACTCCATTGGCTTCCTGTGCAATGTAGGGTAGAATACAAAATTATAACACATACGTATAAGGCACTCAAAGATCAATCACCAGCTTATGTAGTGAACATGCTAGAAATATATACACCATCCAGAAATCTGAGATCGCAGAATAATGCATTAAAACTTGTGGTGCCCAAATGTCGAACAATGCGATTTGGTGACAGGAGCTTTCAGACAGCTGCTGCGAGGTTATGGAATGCCCTCCCATCTAGCATAAGAATGCAAGACCTTGCAAAGTTTCAAAAAAAGCGCTAAAGACGCATTATTTCATACAATTCTTTGGGAACTAACATCTCACTGATTACCTTATTTATAATATAGGTACTTTGTCGGCCAATTAATTACTTTAATTAAGACCTCCAGTGTGACGGAATAATGTTGGCGGTGTTTTTTTTATCTGTGGGATGTATCATGGGTGTTCTCCGGACCGTTTAGGTGGGGATTGACCCAATCATCCGGACGGTTTGCATGCTGTGATGCAGACATCATCCAGTTTAATTCCGTCTGTTCAAAATGTAAGATATCTTTTGTTCTATTCTACTCTGACCTGTGTCTTTGATAGGTCAGTTAATGTTTTATGATATTGTATTTTTGTTTCAGTTTAAGTTCTTCTATAATAGTTCAATTGCCATTTTTTATTGAACATTATATAAATGTTTCTATGTAAAGCACTTTTGAACGTATTTTTATATGTAAAGAGTGCTATATAAATGTGGTATATAATAATAATGATAATAAATACTTTCTAGATTTGCACAACGCAAAGTCGGACATATTGACAACGGCATTTCTAAGTGTTAACAAGCTTCAACTTTCAGTGTTTACAAGCTTTTAGATCATTTGAACCTGTGACCTTATGTTTGAGCCAAGATGACCTAGCTAAAATAATAAAAGTAAAATAAAGCGTTTACAGTGAAATTGTGAACGACAGAAGAAAACGGACAGTGCTACCACAAAAGTTTTCTATGAGCGCGTTGTGCTTTAATGTGCTAAGAACTCGGGTGCACAAGTGCTTATGTTGAAAACATTTCGTATACAATTTTACGACGGTCATCCGTATTTTTGCAATATATATAATTTTTCTCAAACAGACAAACAGAGGTACGAACAGATAAAGTCAAATTTATATTCCACACAGCACAGTGGTGGCGAAAAAGCCAGATTTTATCATCGATATACGCATGCTTATCTTACTGCACATAATAACGTAAAATTATACTGAGATGATTCCCTTGAAAAATCGATCGTCCTAGGTACTTACGCCCCATTTCGTTTTAACTAGCATATGTCTAAAACGAGGTGATAGCAAGCAACACCTACCAAAAAACGTGGTAAGAAACGTGGTAAGATGTAGCTACACCTGGTAATATTTACTAATACCAAGCAATACTACGGACGCAAGTAAGCTTACTAGATAATACGTAGAAGTAGTACATGGCTGGCTAGACTGGGAAACCAGTCTGGCAATTGACCAAACGCTGCCTATCAATCATATCAATAAATCGATAGGTGATCAACCCATCAATGCGCTTAAATCGACGCACACTTTCAGATGGTATTACTGTGAATATTACCCTCCGACACTGCGATCCCGACACCGATAAAATAGCTAATAAAGTCCTTTTAAAAATAATTATATGTACGAGTAAAACTTATTTGAAATGGTAAAAAGGTGTCAGTGGGGACTTTGCAAGTCCGACATTCGGCTTCTAGAACGCCCAGAAAGCGATCTTAATTTTATCTCTTTTCCAATTTTCCAAAACCTAAGTAATATCTAAAGAAGTGTTTTCGCTAGACGTCTTCACAGAAAATTGAATGTGGAAAACATCGACGGAAATTATCACATGTAAGTATGTACAACTGAATGAATAAATCTAGCTTTTACGTAATTCACATTTGGCCCTGGCGCCATGCGATAAATTAGTCTACGATTTTCCTTCCAGTGTTTGGGGCATCTTATACGATGTATGTGTTCACAGTTTATACGGGCATTGTGCCATTTTTTGTACAACCTCTCAGGTGACTGTCAGGAGAAGTCCGTGCGGACAATGCACGGAGATTATATGGAAATCATGCAATTTCACTGCATTTGCCGTCCACGGTAAATGATGCGTTAGCTGCTCGATGAGCGCGCGGCCTCCTACGATGTTCGTGCGGAAATTGTGAAATTCCACATGTGACATGTCTACAGGCTACGGGCTTACGATTTATTCAAACTTGTATAATTTTTCGTTAAACAAAATCGTAGGAAAATCGCATTGCCTTCTGCCTCCGCATGGAGGCCGCACAGAAAGGAGTACACGGGCGGTCTATTTGTTCCGCAGACACATTGCATGCTAGATTTGAACAAGGCATTTGTTGCTTTATTTAAAAGCCACAATACTTATTTACCAAAAATTCCACATTTTTCATGCCCTAACTCTTCAGTTACTCAGTTACCTTGATCATCATGCACTCCGAAAGACGTCGGTGGTGTAATATCTTTGTAGACTGAGGGAAAATGGCTATTTATACCTAAAGTGTAAGTGCATCATTATCCTTCAGAGCACGTTTTCCAGTTTTGCACACGCGGCATAAATAATGATAGAGTACAAGTCGAGAAAATACTAAGAATAATGCATGAATGAAACTGAATGATAAACAGATAGTTTATACTTATTCAAACACGCATTAACTTGTTAGTGGTTATTGAAGAAGAGCACAAAATTTTCAAAAGTAAAAATCTTCAGTTATTGTCGTCGTGTAACCCTTTTCCGTCTTCTTTTGACTTCTGAATATAGGCCGTAGATATACACGCTTTCCCAACGAATTACGTCTTCGGAAAATCTTGACACTATTACTGTTTGACTCCTTAAAGTACTTTCTCGCTTTCCTTATTTGTTTTAAAGACACAGAAAGTTCTCGTCAATCTACTCAGAAATATTGCGTAAAGTTGCAGAAGCAGCCATTATCAATCTAAATGTCGGAGGTTCAGATTTTTGTGGTAACACGTGACCTATAGGCAGAGCCTGGCGTATGGTCAATTATCTGTAAGTTGGTAATATAAACAGTAACACTACTTAGCACTAATCTAGCGTGATTTTAATGCATAGATATTGGGGATTATTTTCTCTGACAAAGCACTTTTTATCAACGGCATCCAAAACTATAAGCTGGCAGCCATGTTCGTCTTTGTTTGTTTATTTACGTATTTAATAGGTTTCTGCTACGATAGATAGCCTAAATATCGATAGTCCTGATCTTTATTCGTCCCTGTTCTCAATAGTATCGTTTGTTGTTTCTTTACTCTAGTGCGTTTCAGTACGTATGTGCGTCATTCTGTCGAAATCAGAATATCCCTAAAGGAATTTGAAAAGAGATATTAAATGAAGCAGACAGGAGTAAGAATTTAGAAGAGATTGTATGTAGCGATAAAGTTCTTTACAGGAATATAGATATCTGTAAATCATGCCAGACAGTGTCGAGAAAAAGTTACTGGGTAAGTGAGTTATACATGAAATGAAGAACCGACGGATTTAATGATGCTTAGATTAAATTGCCGTTTAACTACGTTTAAAAACATAGTATAATATCTGGCCTCCTTAATACCTGGCAGTTTGACTTGGGATTGGGTTTGTATTGTAAATGTTGTTTCTTAGTAACTGTTTTCATCGGTAACGTGGTGCAACTGCTAGAGTCGTCGAGTTGTACATGTAATGGCACGCTGAAAGAACCCATATGTTACTCTTACCAAAACTTCTATGCCATAGTATAAAGAAAATGATTTCATGATGTTTAGCTTAAATTGTCGTTTAACTACGTTTAAAAACATAGTATAATATCTGGCCTCCTTAATACCTGGCGGTTTCACTTGGGATTGGGTTTGTATTGTAAATGTTGTTTCTTAATACCTGTTTTTATTGGTAACGTGGTGCAACTGCTAGAGACGTCGAGTTTTACATGTAATGGCACGCTGAAAAAACCCACATGTTACTCTTACCAAAACTACTATGCCATAGTATAAAGATAATTTCCGCCATGTCTATCTGCAAGAGTTATAAAAAACGAGACAAGATTTTAGTATCTTTTAAAAAGATACATGTCCGCATTAGTCAGTACACACAAAGCCACGAAATATGTGTGCACTCATTTTTACACGGAACATCTAGTTATATTAATCATAATCTAGCAAAATTTGACAAAAATAAGAAAATAAGGAGGGGCCGAAATGTGTGTTAGGGACGACCATTTTGAAATCATTTAGGAATACAAAATGACAGAAATGGGAACAATGTTGACCAAGCGGCGAGTTGACTATAAATCGTTTGCGGAGTTTTAGCTTTTCCGCAGAGGATTTACAGTCTAAATCAGGTGTAAAATGACCTTCACCCCGGATATAAGAAGGAAGTAAAGATAAAATCAGTACAGGCCTGCGGCCGGAAAAAACACCGTATAGTTCATAAGTACTTCTGTACATAAAATGAGCAGGGATTTAAAATGAATTAATGTAAACATTGAATTGCAGGGAAAAGAAAGTCGGTACGAACGGAACCAATGAGTGTACAAGAAAAATGCGACAAATTTGTATCTGCTGTGGGTAAGTGTTGTATTATATACTTGACCTTATCAATTAAGTATTCTGTAATTCTATAAAATTAAATGATTTTAAAGCGGAATTGTGTGCATTTTTTTTTTCAAGTAAAAATCTAGCTGCAATAGATGTGTGTGTAAATAGGATGGATTGAATTATAGCTTTTAACCGAATATACCAAATTCTTTTTGTTACCAGTACGAACTAAGTTTCCAAATGTGAGGTTTCTTAATTTCACTCGAGCAGTTTTTATAATAATAGTCAAACAGCGTACATCAGATGCTTCCCTTTAACGTCAGAATTTACTACTTCTATGTAAGGGAAATCATTGCGAAGAAGATTGAAGAAAAGTATTTTTATTATATTAGCCCGATTTCTACATTTCTGAAGCATCAACTTCATATACTTATGCGACATTATCATTAATTTTACACATATAAATGCACATCAACTGAAAATTGGTTTGACACATTCACCAAAAACACACTGGTCAGGAAGATGTGCATAATGCCACTTGAAGTTTGCTGGAGTTTTCGTTCGGATGTTTTTGTAGTGAGAATTTTATAGCATTTTGTCTGTTATCCTTTTGTATCGAGTCAGTATAGCCTTTATGTATGTTTTTCTTCCAAAATGTTCAAATGTGATTCCCCGACACAATCACGCGGAAGTGTTCAACTATATGTAGAAATTGATCGCAACTAGGCCAGGACAATTATTGGTGACCTAGATCGATTTAGAAGTATTTGCATATCCTGGTAAAGCAGGGGACACATTATATAAACGCCATATTACTAAAACCCAATGAGGAAATACTATAAACGTCCAGACATAGTTGTCAATTCTATACCAGTGGGTTCAAAAAGGGTGACAAACTTTGATTTTTTTTTCTAGTCATATATATATATATACTACTCATTCTACTTAACTTCACCAGTTGCTTTAAATCATATTAAGCAATTTTGCTCAAGAGTAAGCGTGTTACTTCTATTTTAGTAATCATGTATAGATCAACCTTATATAGATTAAACTATGCTTTAAGTATATTGTATCGTCTTTCTATTTATACCAGATCGTGGATATGCAGAAAATGACATAGATGTTCAGTATAAAACGGTATATAACCGTAACCAAGTTACTGGATATTCAGGCGGGAAAGGTTGCATCTTTTATGTAATATTTAAAATTGAATTAAATATCTAACCAGAGAACAAAACAGACGACATTAGACTTAAGCTAATTATTCTATATTGCTAAAACATCCAATTTGATAATTTGTAAAATAGAAAATTTAGAAACTCCGCAGGTCGCTCAAGACGACAAAAAAGAAAATTTTGCAGGCTCAGTCAGACTGACCCTGTTCATGAACGGTAGTGAAATTACATACTAAGAAGACCTTGATATGTATTTTAGCGTCGGTATCTACTGTAAAAACTTGCACTGACCGTGACTGTGTTCAGTGATAAACATTATATTGAAGTGATGTGTTTGTTTATTTCGGTTGGTGTACTAAAACACTAAATTAACTTAAAAACTTATAAAAAACTGTAACAGAGAAATACTCAGGCGCCTTTAAGGCAGACAACCCTTTAAGGAAAAGGTAAGCAAAAAAAAAAACAAAAAAACAACAGCACATTTTAAGGTGGAATGCGCCTATTTTGAAGTTATCGGGTTTCGTTCCGAAATTTTGATTAATATAAAATTCAGCATATTCCTCATAGACTGCGGATTTTACTTTTTTGATATTTCTGTAACTTTTTTCTCTACAAACCTTCAAACACGACCATTGACGTCCATTTTTGATGAACCATAATTTCACGTCCGTCAGACTGTTTTCTTAAATCGTTCTGTTCAGTCCACAAGTATCGATTTGCTTGTTTCTCATCATATTTTCATTTAAAAATGTCTTTGAAATGGTGTATAATTTGTGGAGATCATTTTAACGTTGAGGCCGATATTTACGTTAAAGTGACGTCAGAGCGACAAATGTGACGTTTGGTTTTGAATAAAAAGTTTGCGTTAATCTTGTCTCATGTAAAACCTAAACGATAGACTTTGACAAAAAACTAACATGATCATAAAAACTTTATTTTCTGTCGATTGAAGGAATAAAATTATGGGGTCACCGAATTCATTTTCGCGTAAAATTACGTTACGCTACCCCTACCCCAAAATAAAAACATAGCTTAGTTTTCCGATATATCTCTTTTCAAATCTTAGTATTTTACATTCTCATTCATCAGTTGTTCACTACAGGCGTGAAACGAATCATGGAACGTGAGAAAGAGAGTTTTCCTTTCAAAAGAGGTCCTTATAACTGCAAAATTGGCGACTTCATTGAGAAATGGTTTGAATGCAGAATGTATTACATACGCCAATACGACAACTTTGCTTAAAAATATTGATCATGTTAATTTTGAAAGTCGCTATAAATATACTTTCTATATGATAAAGCTTATTTTTTCAAATACTTCTTATTCAAAGTACCAATAAACACGTTTTCCGTTGTAAAACACAGCTAATATGAAGAATATTTGCATATGCAATTGTGTTTATTGTTCGGAGTTTTCACACTTGAAACACGTACAGAAAGCATCATTATTGTACAATATCATTGATCAATATTATACAACAGATTCAAATATTCTAAAGGTTGTGATTTCAGAGGTATGACCCTTGACTCAACCGCCCCTCCAAGGGAGTAAAGGTTGTTTGTATATTGTTTTTTCTTAATATTATCCCTAACCCTCCCTAAGTACGCACACACGCACGCACGCACATTCCGAGGTCTTATATTTTTACTATTTCGTTTCTTACTTCACCACCCTAGTAATGTCTGACCATAAGATAAGTTGCCATGGGCTTGCCCGGTTAATTACCCGCTCCACGCATACGTTCGCATAATTTGATGGCGGAATTTGGTTTTTACGGGTCAGAGTTAATTTTTCAATTTTTTGAAATTTTATACCACAGACGCTATTGGAAATAAATCATAACTTCTACAAGTTCAGTATTCATGATATAAGAAAGGTTTCGTTGAGTTACAGCGAGTGTCAGTCACAACCGCTGCTTTCTTTCGTTCTTTCTTTTACCCCATCCGCTTAGCTCAGTAGGAGCGCAGATCTACTGATCGCGAGTTCGGTCCCCGGGTAGGGCTTGACGATTTGATAGAAGGCACGTGTCCGAAATCATTCGTCCTCCACCTCTGATTTATGTGGTGAAGATAGAAGTTTACAAATTTACAAATTTGTGACAGATCTCACCGGCGGCAAGTCGGAGAATCCAATGCCTGTTGTTGAAAATGAAAATACGCTAGCTGACAAATTCGCTGACTTTATCATGGAAAAGATTCAGAAAATACGGGACAGCTTAAAAGATTTTGAAAACTATAAACCATCAATGAGAAATGTGCCGGAATTTGGAAAATTTGATGAACTTAGTGAGGATGAAGTTAGAAAACTCATTAACCAGTTACAAACAAAGTCGTGTGAAATTGATGTTATTCCAACAAAAGTGTTGAAGTCATATTTAAACGAGCTCCTCCCAATTATAACTAGACTAGTGAATCTTTCTTTGACTCAAGGAGTCTTCCCAGTGCAGTGGAAACAGGCAATAGTTAGACCTCTGTTAAAGAAAGCTGGTCTCGAACTTATATTCTCAAACTATAGGCCAGTGAGTAACTTATCATTCTTGTCCAAATTGATAGAGAAAGCAGCACTGTATTTACTTAATAAACATGTAAATAAACATAATCTCCTTCCGAAAAATCAGTCCGCATACAGGCATCATCATTCGTGCGAATCGGCTTTATTGAGACTTATTAATGACATCTTGGACGCTATGGAACATCAAGAAGTGACTGCATTGATAGCATTAGACCTTAGTGCAGCTTTTGATACGGTAGATCACGATATTCTTTTGGACGTTTTGAAATGTCAGTATGGTGTCTCTGGTATTGCATTGGATTTGTTGAACTCATATCTGAGGCCACGGAGCTGCCGCGTGAGTGTGAAACAAACAGTGTCATCAGCACGTGAGCTTACGTGTAGTGTCCCCCAGGGAAGCTGTTTAGGGCCGTGGCTCTATCTCACGTACGCAGGAACGATTTTTGACATTGTTCCCCCGTCCATTTCCGTCTATGGCTTTGCCGATGACCACACCGCAAGCACACGTTTTAAGCCCGAACCATCCATCGAGGCTAAATCCATTGGTGAACTGGAGGAGTTTGCTACAGATTCAAATGGGTGGATGAACAGTAACAAACTAAAAATGAATTCCTCAAAAACTGAACATATTGCCTTTGGAAGTGCCCCTCAGTTGAATAAGTTAAACATTCATGAGATAGATATTTGTGGTGATAAAATCAAGAGACAGAGTAACATCAGATATTTGGGGGCCTATTTGGACGAAACTTTAACTTTCAAAGAGCATATAAAAATAAAGTGTAGAACGGCAATGTTGAACTTTTTCCGAATCAAAAACATTCGCAAATATTTGACTCAGGATGCAACTGAAACCTTAGTGCTATCGCTGGTTATTTCGCATTTAGACTACTGTAATGTTATTTTATACGGTATTTCTGATTGTGACATCGCAAAACTGCAACGCATTCAAAATATGTGTGCGAAGTTAGTTCTGAATCGTAGAAGAAGAGACAGTTCTAAGCAGGCACTCTACGATTTGCACTGGCTGCCGATCAAAACCAGAATAAACTTTAAGATCTTGACGTACATGTTCAATTGCCATGTTGGAAATGCGCCTGCATATTTGATTGAACTCTTAACACCGAAAATCCCCCAGCGCTCCCTTAGATCCTCGGAGTCATCAGTTGACTGTTACACCGTCCCTTTCAACAAGAGAAAAACTTTTAGTGATAGAAGCTTTAGTACTATAGGGCCAAAGTTGTGGAACAATTTACCGCTGAACATCAGACAAAGTTCTTCAATTGACTGCTTTAAGAAAAAGTTGAAAACGCATTTCTTCAGAGACTACTTCGCATTATTCTAAGTTTTGACTGAGTTTTAAAACAGTGATGCTAGTGACAGTGACAGAAATTTAATGTTTGTCTGTGATAATTATATGTTAGTAATATTTTAAAATATAGTATTATCATTAACTTTAAATTAATAATTGCTATTTTAATTCGTTTTAATTAATCTTATTTAAAATATTTTATATTTAATATTTTATTTCAACTTGTATTGTACAACGCCATTGAATATGTTTTAAATGTAGAAATAGGCGTTTAAGCAAATAAACCAGTTTCCAGAGTTTCCAGAAGTTATTTGTTGGGAATACAGAATCCAGGAACACTGGTTAGATTAACTGCCCGCAGTAGCGTAGAAAAACAGAGCTAAAAAAATTTCTTTCTTTTTTTATGTCATGGAATGTTTTCATTACTAGTATTTCTTATGTTTCTAATATTAGGAAACAGTATTATGTATGGAATATGTTTCTATTATGTGTCTATTAATACAAGGATAACATTTGTACACACAGCTCCGGAGAGCTAAAACCTCTTTGGAAAGGATGCTGTTTCTATCTAGCCAAGTTGCAAAATAAATTAACCTTTTAAGAGCAACAGCCTCATTACAACAAACATGCTGTTTTCCCGCGGTTATGAGGAGGATTCACTTTATTCGAAATCGGTGTGTCCGACTACTCTCCAAACAATCGAAATATTTCCAAAACGTAAAATTTGTAATAAAGTTAGATAAAATAATGTTTACTCGAACATGATGTTATAATTACATAAAGGCTTTCTAAATTTTAAAAAGTGGTATTAGCACTTTTTCCGAGTTATGTAAAAATGAATATTTCTCATTTTCACCTACGTTTTACTTTTTTCGTACTGTGCCGAGGTTGGCCAGATTCTGTTTACCCAGTATTATTTTCTGAAGACTGGTTGTTGTTCGAATCTGCTTCATTAAGAATACACCTATATTAACTAATATGATATCTATGACATATTTATAATGTAGGCCTATATTTGTTTGCCTCAGTTCTAATAGATGCATAAAATTCTTTATGTAACAATTTTTTACGCAAAGATAATACGTCACGGAAATAGCGGCATGTGATGGAATTCTATACTGGTACTTGTTATCATTAAAAGGTTGAGATAATTTAAATAAAGGATTTTCACTATATTCTGTCGTAGTATTTTTAAATTTATTTTTGTAAATGTTAACAATTCAATGTGCATCGATACATGAGTTTTCATGTATTATCATTAACTTGCGAGATAAATCATTTCACTTGTAACGTTGAATGGAATCATTAATAGTTGTAAAGGCCTCTTTTGATTAAATTCTACTTAAATAGGTTAAAGATGAGTTTGTCTTGATCACGAGAATCAGAAAATCCATTTAATTACGCATTTTATATCTGGGGTAGGAGTAGAGTAATGTAATTCAGCGCAAAGGGTAACGGGGTGTTGATTTTGTCGCATTCTCATATATCGAATATAATATAAACATTAAAATCTGAGTTCTACACACAAATTATTTCGCTAATGTAACAGAGTTTTAAAGGCTATTTTGATTTAATTTTACTAGGAAAAATAAAATAGTAGAGTTTATCCTAGAAGGAGGAGATACATGAAAAAATACTCAATTGCGCTATCTTGTGATTTGGGGGTAGGGGTAGCGTAACGTAATATTACGCGAAAATGAATTCGGTGACCCCATAATTTTATTCCTTCAATCGACAGAAAATAAAGTTTTCATGATCATGTTAGTTTTTTGTCAAATTCTATCGTTTGGGCTTTACATGAGAAAAGGTTAACGCAAACTTTTTATTCAAAACTAAACGTCATATTTGTCGCTCTGACGTCACTTTAACGTAAATATCGACTTCAACGTTAAAATGATCTCCACAAATTATACACCATTTCAAAGACATTTTTAAATGAAAATATGATGAGAAACAAGCAACTCGATACTTGTTGACTGAACAGAACGATTTAAGAAAACAGTCTGACGGACGTGAAATTATGGTTCATCAAAAATGGACGTCAATGGTCGTGTTTGAAGGTTTGTAGAGAAAAAAGTTACAGAAATATCAAAAAAGTAAAACCCGCAATCTATGAGGAATATGCTGAATTTTGTATTAATCAAAATTTCGGAACGAAACCCGATAACTTCAAAATAGGCGCATTCCACCTTAAGCAGCTTTGAAATAATGCTTTAGTAGACTATATAAATTGGAAACAGCCAATATATTGTTTCGTGCCATACATAGTATGTGTACTGCATACATGTGATAATTCTGCAAAGAAACCAAAATAACGTTGTTAATTCATTTATAGTTCTACTCTTATATTGTGATAAATGAATAAAAGATCTGTCAGCCACATGTAATACTTTCTTCCTATATAGAAAAGATGTGAATAGCAGTCAATGTTAACGCTCTATTGTGACTTTTTCCTAGATATGCGAGCGCCGCCTTTACCGGCTAAGTACTTGAGTCAAACATCTTCGCAAGCCCCTTTATCAAGAAACAATACTGAGCCAATTCTACCTTATACAGAACAAGACAGAGAACCATCGGTTACAAAATCTCACTCATACGTGGATGTTGTTTCTGACAATATGAGTGAAGTAACAAGTTGTGCTTCCAGCTCACGAAAATCAAAAGTTAGTATAAATGTCAGGAATATTGGTACATACTTCAAATGTTCCTGCAATAAAGCATAAAACGAGTTGTCTGCCGCCTTGAACAGGAAGTATACTTATTTTCTATATTGAATCCATGATGGGCAGTTTTTCTGCTTCATTTGTAGCCATTTTAAAACATTTCTGCAACAAAGTGTATCAACAGCAGGTTTTATGGGGATGTTGTTTACAAGCTTTATAAGATTTTGTGTCATAAAGCAAATTTCCATTTTGGAGAGGCTATGTTCTAGTATCGAAGCAATTCCTGTTGGATCGAGGTGTTTGTTTCATATCCTTGTTTTCATGTCAATATTTAAAACAATAATACTTTTGTAGGGTTTAAGCAGCGCAACATTCATGTGTGAGTTTCGAGCCGAGGCTGAAAGGTAAGAACAATATTTGTCCTACGATAATCAATTTTATTGTCTGTTATTCTATAGAAAAAGTGACCCCCCGGTCATAGTATTATGACCTCCAGATCATAGTACTATGACTCCCCCACGTGAAGTAAACTGAACCTCACGAAGAATATTGACTCCCATAAAAAAATGACCCCCGGTCATTTGGTCAAATTTAGTGATAACTCATGTATCTAAGGCTGCATTTTATGTCCCCACTCGGGGGCATATAGATTTGCCCTTGTCCGTCCGTCCGTCCGTCCTTCCGTTTGACCATTAGCCCCAGATACCATCACTTGACACAGAAATCAGAGCATTCCGCAACGGGAAAAGGGATTCTATTTCTAGACGCTGTATCTTGGTGTATACATTTTTTCAGGAAAATAACAATTCACAATACGTTCAAAAAACACACCAGTGTCAATAATCCCTGCAAACTTCGGTATGAAGTAATTCTTCAGAAGAAAACTGCACAAGAAACTGCTAGCATAGAACTTAGTATTAATAGAAGTTGCAATACTTAGCAGTGGCAGTAAAGTACGGTAGCGGCAACAATAGAAAGTAGTAGTAGTAGTAGTAGTAGTGGCAGTGGTAGTGGCAGTTGCAGCAGCAGCAGCAGCAGCAGCAGCAACAGAGGAATAAGCGACAGCAACAACAGCAGCAGGAGAAGAAGAGGTAGATGTACAAGACGTATTAGTGGAAGCAGGTATAGTAGTATCAGTAGTAGCAGTTGTAGTAGTAGTAGTAGAAGTAGTAGTAGTAGTAGCAGAAGAAGAAGAAGTACATGTAGTAATAGCAATATAAGTAGCGGCACCAGTAGTAGTAGTACAATCAAAATGTTAACTATTGGCAATGGAGGGTATTAGAGTTGTAGATCTAGTAAAATTGTCCGTTAGGTTTGGTGGGGATCACTTTTTAATAGACATTGTCGTCGAAAGTCTTTTTAGGAGCCGGTGTTTTACACGGAAAGAGTAACTTTTTTAAATAGAATAATGTCCGGGAATCGATATTGTATGAGAGTTCGAATGTAGTAATTTCGGCAGTGAGTATTTTACATAGAAGGAGTCACTTTTTCTATAGAATTATAACCGGGGTCGTTATTCTATGAGATTCGAAGGGAGTCATCTTTAGGGAGTCAGTATTTTACTTGGAGGGGTCAGTTTTTTATAAGGGGGGGGGGGGTCAATATTTTACAGGAAAGGAGTCACATTTTCTATAGAATAATGACCGGGGGGTAATGCTTCTTTTTATGTACTGTTTTGATTGCCAAACTAAAACTTTTTGAGATAGTTTAATGTTAGATGCATGAGTGAAATGGTTCAGTTACTTTAGAATTTATTTCCGTTTTTATGAACAGGATGTTGAACGAACAACCCGTAGGAAACTTTTTAGTTTGTCCTAGTGAAGAGAGTACATGGGTATGTTAATTGCTTTATATATAGTTTTGTACTAATTGTCCGTATAGATTAAACAGTTAGGCTTTTATAGGCAATGTCTTAAATGTGTGTAATTATGATAGACATTTCTTCAGCTTTAAAGCAGAACTTTCTTTTTAAATCAAAACATCAGAATCGATTGACACAACTTATAAATTTGATAATTATGGTAATTATCTTTTTCATTAAACTTTAAATGAGTATAGTTTTGTTTGAGGTTAACATATATAAGTCATTTAGAAGATAACAGAAAGGAAGTACATTTATCTGTCAATGAATTGTAAAGAACTGTCAATTTGAAAATTTGCTTTGAATTTGGTTTTGATTATATGTACTAGTAATGAATACATCTTTTGATTACTGTCATTATTGCCGAATTTCAACCTTACAAAAAGATGCAATACAATTCAAATATTTTAGATTTGTATCATTATATGTACAACACAAGTTAACATAGTACACTTTTATATAAGGTTATATGTCATCTTAATAGATTTATTAGAAACGTGTAAGCCCACTTAATAAACATAGAAATATAAACACTAAGGTCGTGAAGGGTTTATGAAGGGACACGCGAGGTAAGAAGAAGGCGAATCCCGAATTGTTCGTATCTTTGCGAATAGCGGGACTTGTGAAACACGTAGTGCCAAGGTACGAATTCCAGTGACGAGGGTTTTACACTCGCAGTTTCGTCATCTTAACTTTGCGTTTTGCTATCACAATCTTCGTTCTTCACATACTCCTTTGTAAACGGAAAGGTACGATAGCAAAGCTACGACATTAGAAAAATGTTATGCTTCGACACCGTGCACTTGCGCTTCGCATTTATCAAGCAACATGCGACGCGCGAGTGAACGATGACAAAACACGAGGGTCCAATAGCGAAACCGGAAGGTACATTGGAAAACCGCACCTTGACGTTTTTTGATACTGGTATTTTTTGCACTTATGCGTCTAAGCTTCGTCATCGTACATATTCGATTGGTGTGTACAAAAGCCGATCACAAAAAGTGATGCTAGGATGGCGAATCTAAGATGGAAAAAATCATCGTCCTTGGCCATTGTGCCTTAGCAATAAGCTGTGGTTGCATCTGCAGTACCTCCGCGCTTCGCATGTTTATCAATAACACAAAGCGCGAATGCATATTGGTGAATTACCAGGCTGTGATTGTAGGTGATAAACGCTTTGATATAGGACACATGCGCTGGCCCTAACAGAACACCATATAATTATGTCTTGAAGAATTTGTTTTGTTTAATTCTATTATTCCAAACTTACAAGGTGCCATAAGGCTAAACAGCCCGACTGAATCTTTGCGAAATTTCTTTAATTTTATAGAAATTTCAAAGCGTGATGATAGGATGGCGAATATAAGATGGTAAAATCATCGTCCTTGTCCATCTTGCCCATTGTGCCTTAGCAGTAAGTTGAGGTTGCCTATGCAGTACTTTCACGCTTCGCGTGTCTATCAATAAACACAAAGCGCGAATACATATTGGTGAATTGCCAGGTTCTGGTTATAGGGCACAAAACTACGATACGCTTAGCGCTTTGCATTTATATAGGACGCGTGCGCTGACCCTAATAGAGCACCATATATGTCTTGAAGAATTTGTTTTGTTTTACTCTGTTGTTTCAAACTTACAAGGTGCCAAAGGTTAAACAGCCACAATGAATTTTTGCGTAATTTCTTTCACTTTTACAGAGATTTCCAACACCGAATAAATTAAACCATCGTGGCAGATTTTGTACACATACAACTTTGGTTTGAGCCTGGTTATAACACGATATATGAAAATATGCTTGAAAGTCTATGTTCTCTGACACACAAATGTATTGTATCATAGAGTTATAATTTGTTGCTTTTTGTTTTATATGAAGAGCATAAACCGTCATCGATAAACTTGTCGAAGTTTTTATCGTGAGATTTTCAAATACTGAGTCTGACAATGGAAAGGGATCATATCATAGTATCAGTGAAACTAAAAAAGACTGTTTTACAGAATCAATCCTTATATCTTCCTTATGCTGTTCGCTATACCAGCGCATACTTTCCACAGGTGCTGCTTGTCAAAACCATGAAGGAAACATTTAAGATGCTGATACACACAAATGAACAGGTACCTTAATATTCATTAATATGAGCATTACATATCTGTCTTTTTAATCCCCCGCCGTGGCGGAGGGAATATAGGAATGGTCTGCGTCCGTCCTTCCGTCCGTAACAAAATCGTGTCCGGTCCATATCTCCTAAACCCCTTGAAGGATTTTCATGAAACTTGGGTCAAATGACCACCTCATCAAGACGATGTGCAGAACCCATAAGTCAGCCTTGTCGGTTCAAGGTCAAGGTCACAACTCAATGTCAAAAGTTTGAGCCTGCCATTTTGTGTTTGCTCTATATCTCCTAAACCCCTTGAAGGAATTTTATAAAAGTTGGGTCAAATGATCACCTCATCAAGACGATGTGCAGAACCCATGAGTCAGCCATGCCGGCTCAAGGTCAAGGTCACGACTCAAGGTCAAAAGTTTGAGCTTTCCATTTTGTGTCCGCTCTATATCTCTTAAACCCCTTGAAGGAATTTTATAAAACTTGGGTCAAATAATCACCTCATCAGAACGATGTGCAGAACCCATGAGTCAGTCATGCCGGCTCAAGGTCAAGGTCACAACTTAGGGTCAAAGGTTTAAACCTTCCATTATGTGTCCGCTCTATATCTCCTAAACCCCTTGAAGGATTTCATCAAACTTGGGTCAAACGATCACCTCATCAAGGCGATGTGCAGAACTTATGAGT